>NW_017805134.1:1242848-1282300 GCF_001891065.2 Hippocampus comes | reverse complement strand
TGTGTGTGTGTGTGTGAGTGTGTGTGTGTGTGTGTGTGTGTGTGTGCTTACATCTGAGATCAAATTTGCTACAGTGAAAAAAACCCCTGTTGTGAAAAATTTCTCGCTGCAAACATGATTTCGTTGTAGAGGAGTTTCACTGAGTTTTTTTTTTTTCTCCTGAAGCCCATGTTAACCAGAGTCTGAGACAGAACCTCGGAGTCCCTGTGGGTCCGCGTGGACCTGAAAGCAGCAAAGCGGCATGTCAGTCATCGTCACTA
Source organism: Hippocampus comes (assembly GCF_001891065.2). Classification (NCBI taxonomy): domain Eukaryota; kingdom Metazoa; phylum Chordata; class Actinopteri; order Syngnathiformes; family Syngnathidae; genus Hippocampus; species Hippocampus comes. Next base: position 1,282,040 of record NW_017805134.1, on the reverse strand, counting down.
AACGCTCGCCCGCCTATCCAGGTACCTCTGGCACCTGCCTCAACGTTCCAGAGGTAGGTTGTGATGAGCGGCTGCACCTCCACACCCATGACCTGCCCGAGCAGCGCCCTGCTGGACTGCAAGTGTAATGGGAATTTGACATATAACCGCGCTAAATGGAAGTAACTGTTCGTACTATTGAATGCTGACCGTACCTTTGAATGCTGAGCAGTTATTTTGCGGAGAAGCAAAGTTGCACTAGTCTGTACTCTGTTTAGCTGCTCAAAATACTGATTGCGCTGGCCTTCACCACCACCCAACCAGATAAAATGAGAGCGCAAGGCGCAGAGAAGGAGAAGGCTCCCTTTGACAGATCTGTGAACGGTGTCCCTCCATGTTTTTTTTTTCTTTCTTTCTTAAATAAATCTCATCATTTTTTTATAAATACGTTAGTTGTCTTGGTTTCCCTGGACAAGACACAAGTTCCCCTGGTCACGAGACGGGTCCTCACGCCTGGTCCTGACAGTCAGACTGGTCTTGCTGCTCTTAGAAAACAGAACCACAGTGAGTCCACTTGTACTCAGCACGTGTGAGAGTGCGAGAGGGGACCTCAAGTGGAAATCAATCTTGATATTTTGCTCAAGCTTGTTTGCCGAGTGCAGAAGAAGAAACAATCAGGCAATTACATATCAAAGGTAAACATGTATCGTATGAAGATGTCTCTTTTCAGAGGCGAAAGCAGTCAAAGCACGCGCACGCCAGCCATGCAGTTGGTTTTCTTTTCCGTCTAAAGGCCGACTTCCTTTTGAGGTCTTCTTAGTAAACATGTCAAAAGTGAAAAGTGCTGCGCGTGTGTGTGTGCGGATGATGACATTAGGGCGACCGCTGGAAAGCACGCGAAGGCTTTCTTCAAGTTCCTTGTTGCTTTCTGGCCTAGTCCAACTCACTGAGCCGGCTTCACATTTCGTCTGAAACTCATTTCTCATCCTGCATCTTCTTTGTGTCCACCACTGATGAAATCGCACCACAAACCTTGTCATTGCTTTCATGCACGCCTTTCTCCTATGATGATGATGATGATGATGATGATGATTTGGGTGTTAGCAGGCTTTTCAGCTTGTTGGTGTTTCCCCAAGAAGACGGAATCCAAAAGTGCGAATCAAAAGCAAGGTGGAAATTTCCCACTTTCGAAGAATTGCACTAAAAAGCGATGACGGCCGGCAACCTGGCCCACATCAGCGCTGTCGCCGTCCCCTTTAAAAGACGGCTGCGCACACATGCCCCTGACACAGCCGACAAATCGGGGACCTCCGACACCTCCAGGACCTGCAAGACCAACAGTAAGTAATTTCTCATTGGGTGATCGCGAAACCCAAACGATGACTGACTCTGTACTCCGACAGCAACTTGCTCGACGTCCGTATCGCTTTTCATCCCAGAGCAAAGTCAATGCGCGTTACATAATTCAAAGTTCGGCATTTCAAAATAAGAGCTAGAGAGTTTTCAAAACCAAGTTCTGGGAGGAAAGACAACTGATAGAAGATAGGGGGCAAGTAAAAGATTTCCAAAATGATGTTAAAAATGCTTTGAAAGAAACAAAGAAACCAATCATAAAAGAATTTGGTGTCATACAAAAGTGTGTGGAAAGCAACGTCTAAATGCGCTTTGTGTCATCAAACGGTTCCTTTGAAGCGGGTTCCTTGCGCTCGGAGACTTCCTCTTGCCTGACTCTGATGTTGGGATGCTCTTTGAGAGCTCACGCTTCAGTTTGACATAGACAGTGAACATTTCTTTCAATATTCACCACTGCCAAGTTTGACGAACACAAATGGCAATATTGCACTTTCCAGACCTCACGATTGGTTTCCTGAAGAAAGAATGAGTGAGGACCCTATGAAAAATGTTTAACGCTTGCTTTTCTCTGAGAATTTGGGAGATTCTGGATTCAAGGTTTCGACGGTGTCATATGCAAATCGAAGCAGGCATGCTCCAACTAAGTGTATACAAATGGCGAATGAGAATTTCTATGACGGCAGTGCAAATCAACAAATACAACAAGGATACTTGTTTTCAAATTAAAGCATTGTTTCGTTGCATATGGGAAAGTAAGACAGTTTTGGCAAAAGGTCGATCCCTTTGAATCCACGGCCTAGTAGTTGGAATGACAAGTGCGGTACAAATCATCATAATTTTAATCATAATTACAGTGACAACAAATAATTATTTTGGAAATAATAACAAATCACAAGTCATAATAATCTGAATTATTTTTTTGTCGACTAACATAGTCTAATCCGACGTTGCTGTTCATCAAAAATAATTTGATGAATCCAATCCACGTTTCCATATGAGTGCGCATGTTTTCATAGTGAGTGTTGTTGCATTAATTGTGAAACTAAAGAAGGCTTCCCGCCGCAGATGATGAAGATGACGAGTTGCCATGTCACGAGAGCGCATTTTTTTCCGTTAAAAACCACAATTTTCAAAAAGCGGAATCGGCTTCGATTTTCCCTCCCGAAACGCAGCGTCGGATCGTCCGCGGAAGTCAATGACGTCAAAGCGGAAAATTTGTGAGAGGAGGCTGCCGTGGGAGGAGATTGCCGGGGTTCCTCAGGGTTCATTGTCAAGTCCTCCCACAGTGGTGGGTCTTGCGGTCAAAGTGGCATGCGTCATGGCTAGTGCGGGCTAATAGCACCGTCAACGACGCAGACAAATGCAACTCAGCTATTCAGCTACTTTTCTTGTTCGTGTGTGTCGTTCTGTAGAATTGTTTTTCTGCCGAGTGAGAAAATGTATTCGCGCCTTGATTGGCCGTTCCTGTGTTGATCTATACCACAGACATTCGTGACAGGCAGAACAATTCAATGCTCCTCCACTAGGTGTCTCTACCTGTTGCCCTTGATCCAACCGAAGAATCGTTTTGTTACAACTGAACAGGCCCCGTTTTTACTCTCAGCAAATATAGCAAGGCCCTCTCCATTTACACTAGTGAAGTGAGTACATTGAAACCAAATCCTCGTCATTTCAATATGGATACTTTTTGTGACATTTTTGTTTGGTGGTCTGCAGAGAGAGATGTTTCTCTACAATGGGCATGTGTGACTCCCACTACCTGAGACAAAGTCCTTGTGTGCTTGAGCAAACTTGGCCCACAAAGAAAATGCTGATTCTGATCCTGACATTGCCGCTGGGTTCTTTGGGGTTCGGTCAGATAATCCTGGTGGCACTGTCAAATGCACTTCCCTGATAAGAACGCCAGCGAAGTTGGCCTGAAATTCGTTGCCGATTGTCCAGTCTGGTGGAGATGCATCCCCAGCTTCAGCTCTACCTCTAAAAGATGGCGGAGATACACTGACTCACCTGGTAGTGCAGATGCATCCCAGTCCTGGTCCTGGTTCAGACTGTCTTGAGGTTTGGATCGGGACCAAGACCGACTGCGGCTCGTGAGTCACGCGTGTACAAGCTCACTCCTGACATCCAGACAGTCTGCCCGATTTCCACAGCCTACCTCCACCTGCCAGGACCTTCTGAAGCATTATGACTGGATCCGTCGGGACCATCAGGACCATGTGGACCGCAAGTGTCGCCATTGTGGTGGTGCTCCAGCTGCACAGTGTCCATGTGATGACAGCGACCGTGCCAGCCTGCGGCCTCCCGGGAAACGTAGTTCTGGAAGCCCAGAACTTGCTCCGAGACCTGGTAGGTACCCACCTTAGAACTCTCACGTGCGTTCTTTTTTTTGTCATTTGGACCAACATGCTGTGACTCTGTCCCTTAGGGGCCGGCTTTTCCTGTCCGCAGCTGCCTTCCATATAACGGCAATGCCACCTTTCCTCGAAGAGCCTTCACCAATGGCACTCAGGTGAGCTCACATCTATCCCAAAGACGACCGTGAAATCACCGGCGTGACGTTGAGATTCTTTGAAAGTGAAAGAAACTGAAAACTAACTTTCGATTTGTACCATGTCACCGGAAGGACAAGTTTGAAGTTTAAAAAAAAACAAAAACACTCATTTGTTCATCGTGGCCGTCTCGCAGCATCACTGAAAAGCTGTTTGACCAGTAGAGCACCGTCCCATTGAATGCTATCTTAAAAATCAGCAAGTTGCCGGCGAATGCACCGAATACATCTCATTGTTCAAGACGCAAAAAAATTTTGGCTGAAAAAGGCGTGATAATAAAGGTGCTGCTGTGCCATTGTGGGTGTGCAGTGTCGCCAGGCCTTACGGGCACTTCACGAGTCGCTGCAGGGGGCGGAGCAAGTTTTTGAGGACTACGACGTAGCCCTCGGAGAAGGCGGACTTGCGTGGGACCGCCACATGCTGGACGACTTCCAGAACCTTCAGAACCGCCTGCTGCGGGAGGGCGGCTGTGTGAGTACCACCACCCCACCGCCACCTGATGGCTTTTGACTCTTCTGACTTGATTGACAGGCTGCCTCTCTTGTTGATCGCAGGTGCCCACAACTGCCGCCAGCCCTGATCCCGGCATGTCGGCCTACTTTGGCAACGTGAGCGCTCTTCTTCAGCAGCAGGTAATATTTATTTAATACCCTTAATTGAGTCAAGACACATAAACTCTCACGACACACCGTAAGGCACAAACGATATGCAGTGGTGCCTTGACAGATGAGATCAATTTGTTCCATGGCCACGCTCATAATTGAAAATACTCGTATCTCTAATCACCTTTTCCTATTGAAAGGTCTGAAAGTGCCATTCATCTGTTCAAGCGTCCCTCACAAAAAAAATTGTTTGTTTTTAATTTGAAAACAAACAAAAACACTGTGTTAATGTTACAACAGTGTCATAACATCATTCAATAGAATTTAAAGCATTCAGTCACCAGTTTTGTGTTGATGATTGAAAGCCGCAATCCAATTCAGTGTGCCTCTCCCACCTTGGCCACTGTGAGGCAGCAGTTTGTAATGCAGTCATACAGACATAAAGGAAGATAAAGACGCTCCTTCTTCTACTACTCACTTTCTGTCATCAGACATTTTTTCGAGGAGGATAAAGAATATATCCTCTACCAAGTTCAAATATCGTTGTCTCTCTCTCTGCCCAACCAGGAGAGCGCCACCTGTGGTTGGTCAGTGCTGCGGCGGGACGTGCTCTGGGTCCTAAACACAGCCCTCCACCGACACCACAGCTGCTTCAGCTGGTGACAGGAACCGCGACATTTATGATTACACGTCAATTATTTATATATTTATATTATTCATCCGACACTTTGTAATAAATATCTCTTTTGATTCGCTTCAAAATTGTGTCTTCTCTCCACGGGCACCCAGTGAGTCAGCTGCTGACTGAACTTTCTGAAAGCGAGTTATTATTTTTAGTCATCTTTCCAAATAGAAGAACTATGATGATGTGTCATCAATCAACATTTGCTGAGCAATCCACATTATCATCATCATCATCATTATCAGCAGCATTATCATCACTTAGTACAATCAAAAATGACATGCGATCAATCATGTGATCCCAGAGCCGTAGGGAACTTAACATGTGTGGCTGCACTGTGACGCGCTATTTTGCTGAGCCAGCTTGACATGACGTCACGATGCAACGCAACTGTCGATTTCTAAAATAGATATTTTCCACATCACAAGAAGTTAATGTGACGTTATCAGCAGGGCCACTTGGTGAACTAGAAAATGGGCTTCTATTGTGAAAATTATTATTAAGATGAAGTTGTTTTTTTTTTTTAACCAAGATCTGTCAAGTTAACATGATGATGATTTTGCAATCCACTTTAATGCGTGCAGTGTTCTCCTGTTTACGAAAAAAAAAATTTTCTCTTGTTTTTCTTCTCTTTTCTCACTTCCGGATAGGTAGAAATTCGATAGCCAATATACTGTAAATAGCCACTAGATGGCGCCAAAGCCACTGGCCGAGCAGAGTGGGAGCGCGCCTCCCTTGTTTTGGGACAACAATCGCGTGCATACTGTGTTGCGTGCCAATAAATTAATCCCAACGCGTGAATTCTTTGATGATTTTGATGGATTAATTTCTTGGAAATATAAAATATGTAATTATGATACCACACATGTGCCTCATTTTATAACCAAGGCTTTCATAACATGAAATTAATTAAAGTAAAACTAAATGCGTTTTCATTTTAAAAAGAGAAAGAATAGCAACAACAATGAACATGAACTTACATTAAAATTCTTATTTTTCCTTGCTATTGTTTTACAGCATGAAATTGATAAGCATAATTAAACGGTTTGAAAACAAATGTTTAAATTAAGGTCAAAATTGAAATCTACAGTATACTGTACGAGTCTTCCATTTGGGGTTATTTCCCCGGGACGGTGGACGACTGCTTCGCCCGTTCGCCTCACAGTGCAGTGTTCGATTCCGGCTACGGCCTTCCTGTGTGGAGTTTGCATGTTCTCGCCATGCCTGTGTGGGTTTTCCCCTGGTACTCTGGTTTGCCCTCCACATTCCAAAAACATGCATGGCAGGTTAATGGAACACTCCAAATTGTCCCTAGGTGTGATTGTGAGCGCGGATAGTTCGTCTATGTATGACCAGCGATTGGATGGCAGGCAGTTCAGGGTGTACCCCGCCTACTGCCCGAAGACAGCTGGATAAGCACGCCTCGTCTGGATAAGAAGATCAGATAATTTCTAAGTCCGATTTCAGAGGTGTCATGCGCCTCAAGGCGCGTTACGCTCAGGACCCGCAAAAAACGGTTCCGTTTACACTGAAGTAACGATTTCCGGTTTGTGTTCGTATGTTGAAGTCCTGGACGGATGTGGTATGTGACGTAATGTATAGCTTGATGCCCGTCTCGAGTGGCGGCGACCGTAGAGCGAGAGCGAGAGCGAGAAAGAGAGAGAGAGAGAGAGAGAGAGAGAGAGAGAGAGAGAGAGAGAGAGAGAGAGAGAGAGAGATTCTGCCAGCGAGAAGGAGAAGACGAACAAGTGGCGCACGGGCGAAGGAAAAGTTCCCGAACAAGCTTGAATTCGTCGTGAGTTGGGCGGCGGAGTGTAAGGTGAAAGTTGAGTGGCGTTTGGCGGGAGAGGGACGGCGAACGATCGACAGTTTGACGAGAATCCACGTCGGGAATGTCGCCTGGCTTGTGGGAGGCTTGAGCCGTTCCATGGCGGCCGAAAAGGTACGAATAACTTGCTTTGCACTCCCCGTAAAAATAGGCGACGACAACATTTCCAAACTATTGGGCCACCAGCTCGCTTCGAACTGTTACAACGTGCCCACACTGACATGTCCGCTTAGGTTAGGACGATACACCGCCCCCCCACCACCTCCAAAACACCACCACTCCCTCCCCCATTCCTCCCTGTCCTCCTTCCAGCCAACTCTGCTTGCTGATCATCTTGACACAATCACCTCAAACATAAATACAGGTCTATGCGCTTTACGGACGCAACACGTAGACAAAAATGAAAATATGATACTGTGTGTGTGTGTGTGTGTGTGTGTGTGTGTGTGTGTGTGTGTGTGAGCAAGCAAAGCAAAAGTGCTTGGTGGGTGCCGAATTCCCCTTGGAAGTGTTGACACTGGTGAAGAATGTGCCTTGTGTGTGGCTTGTGTAAGCAGCAGAAGCTTCAAGTGGAATATTTCTCGTAGGACTCTTCTTGCAGCACAAAGCACTTGATGTCTTTCGTTTGCGACTGTCTGGAGGCTCCAGTGCCGGAAAGCGGGACAAAAAAATGGAGCAACGTTGACGCCTGCTAACGGGAATGACGGGCCGGCTTGACTCGACACACGACTCAACTCAGCGCTTACGAAACGTGAACAGCTGGGAATTGCGGCGTCAAAGCTTGCCCAAACAAATGCGTGTTGACCGCAAGTTTGATGCAGCCAATAGGAAGTTCCTGCACTCCGGGATCATCTGCAATTGAGGAACCATCAGAACCACAAGTGCCTATATGTCAGCTGATTGGCTGTCAAGCTTGGCAGGATTTGACGACGGCATCTGCCGGAAGGTTCGGAATTTATTGGATCAACATAGCATTCGTGTCCAACGAGCCAATCAGGGTGCTCAGATACTTCCGAAACTTCATGTGGGAACTTCACATGGATTTCGTCTGCTCAGCGCTGCTCTTGCAAAGGGCAGCAAAACTGTCAAAAAGGTCACCATGGTTTTGGCCATTTGTGAATTGCAATCCGAATGCTAATACAAAATCGTTGATAATAACAAAGCAGCATCCGTACTTGTGAGCTGATGAGGGCCAAAAAACTTTCTGTCACTTGGCATGATGTCATGATGTCATCATATGGCGCAGGATTTTTTTGTCATCCAAAGAATGAGGCCATAGTGTTCAATGGATGATGTCATGACCTCACTTCATTCAACACTATGACATCATGCATTCATGCCATGACATCATGGTGGTCAACTGATGACATCATGGCAAAGAAAGGATGATGTCATCCAATTTACGCCATAATGTCAATCAGGGATTTCAATTGCGTTTGAATTGTTGAAGGCAGCTAACATGGCCAGCCCTGACTTAATTTTTTTCATTAAAAAAAATGTTTATTGTTATTCTCAAATTTCAGCGTTGAAGCTTTGGAGTCTTGCCGTGATGTCGCGCTAAGGCGGCGGCGACGGCGGTTGGCGCCGCTGTGACGTGAGCAGGATGGGGAAGGAGCAGGACCTCCTGCAGGCGGTGAAGAGCGGCGACCTATCATCCACGCACAAGCTTCTGGCCAAGCTGAAGACCAGCAGGAGCAGTAAGTTGAAACCTTCACCTTGTTAGCATCGTACTGGAACTGTCATTCCAAACTCCCAAATATGATGTCAAAGTGTGTTGTCCAAGTGGAGTCGGAATCCCCCCGTGGCTCGCAGATGGCGCCCCGCCAGGATTAAGGAATTAGCATCAGGGACGAGTGGCAGGGGGAGGAGTTTTCCGGCTGACTTTATCAGATACCCCGTCACCTGAACTTTGCAATATTTTCACTTGCTAAATTAGGGCTGGGGAAACTTGAATGCTGAATTCATTCACTGCCATCCCTTTTCAAGAGCTCGCGTCCATTCACTAGTCGAAAAAGTCACAAGTGCTTGACAGGCCAAAAATTGGTCAAGATGGAGGACATCCCCTGAACTCAACCTCCCTCCCCCATCCGGGTGAGGGAAGCATCACAAAAATGCAAATAAAGCCTGAGAAGAGAATCCAGATGGAGAGACTCCGCTTCCAAGATGACCAGGCTGCATGTCCTCTCCCGGTCTCTCGATGCGGAATCCAGGGAAAAGCGGCCTCAGGTTTGGTCGTTGCCACCTTAATGTGGTGAGGAGAGCCGCATTAAGGTGGAAATCAGATGCCTCCGCCTGTGTCTCTGACATAATGTTTCAAAAAGTTAGCCCACAAGCTTTGAAAAAAGCAGTACGAAAACAGATATGTTGCAACAGGCTCACAAATAAGCGCAATGAGGTCATCAAGATTGCTCTGGCCGCCGGCATTCGGAGACAAGCCAAAAAAGAACAATTAACGAAGACTAGAGTTGGAGAAGGTTGGGGACGCCTTCTTAAAAGGGCGCCCGTCATGTCACTGTTTGTTTGTTTTGGCATCATCTGTCATCCAGTCCTTTCTCGATGTCAATCGATAAACATTCATGTAATACTCTCGCCGGCTTCATTCGTGTCTCAAACGGCAAGAAACAAGTCAAACGTTCGGGTGACACATTGAGATCCTCCATACCAGCATGACTTGAAGCAGAGTAAGAAATCATCTGCGGAGATTGTTTTAATTTCATTACCGTCACCGTCTTGTGGCCAGTAGAGGATCTCATCATGTGAGCGGGCTTCCGCGTAATTCCAAACATCTACGACTTTTTTCAGTTGCCGTTCACTGCACCGTCGTCTTCATCCATTGTTCTCATTGGACGTTCTCCCATTTAGCTCCGCCTCCAAGCGTTCGCTTCACTTCTGTCAACATGTTAGCTGGTTCGCTTGCGGGAATGGCATCGGGCTGCGCTGAGGTGACGTGTCGCCACTCGTCTCTCGCTGACATTCTTTTCGTCTTGGCTGAGAGAGAATGAACAAAGATCCCCTCCCACGCAGGCAGCGGGGGACTTAGGGGGGCCCCGGGGCTCCTAGCCGGGTCCATGTTCTCTCCACACGCGACGCCGGGATAGTTTGAAGAAATTGGGGCGGGACCCAATTGCATGGAGAACTTGCATACGAAACCCAAATGTACTAGATGAATTTCCTTCCTGGATGTTGTAGTCTCAAATGGAGCGCACCATCTGGAGAAACATTGAGTACGCTCCATTTTCTCACCCGCACGTCTCCCTTGTTTGTGGAACGGGCATTTTGTGGCTCCCAAGATTCAAATGACACTTTTTGGGATTGTTGCTGGACTTGTAGAAGAAGCGTTGGACTAACGATGACACTGAGCAAGTGTGACGTTGTCGCTCGTCCCGTGGTGCCTTGCTCGTCTCCTCCTTGCCCTGGGGGGCGCTCGCCCGTGACGTCGCCCTCCGCCCGCCTGTACACGCTTTGTCTTGTCCTGGGCCGCTTTCAAGGCTTTTCATGTACGCATCACTGCTCACACGACCTCATCCATCTCCGCGTGCGTACGCGCGCATATGTGAGCGTGTCCGCGCACGTGTACGTGCTTGCCTGTGTTGGTTTGCACGCGCATGAGTGTGCGTCTGTGAATGTATTTGTGTTTGTGTGCGCGCAAGTGAATGTGTGTGTCAGTGTGTCAGTGTGTGCAAGTGTGTCTGCGTCACATTATGTGAGTAGGTGATGATGTCATCGTGTTGGTGTATGAGTTGACACCTTGCATTGTCTATGCGGAGTTGGGAATTTTGCTTTAGTGTGTGTGTGTGTGTGTGTGTGTGTGTGTGTGTGTGTGTGTGTGTGTGTGTGTGTGTGTGTGTGTGTGTGTGTGTGTGGTCAAACATCAGCATGCAAGTGAGACATTCCACAACGCTGGTGTCTGTTTGCTAGCTTCAGCAGCGCTGTAGTATGGCCCAAGTGGCGAGCTGTCCTCCTTCTTCCCACACGTTCAAGGAGGAGAGTTTCCAGTTTCGAACGTGAGTCCTGTAGAGGTGTGGGTAATTGTAATTGAGTCTGGAACATCAGACGAAAGGAAGGTTGTTGGATGGTGTCCGTGAGGGGCGCTTGTGAGCAAGCAAAGCAGGAAGTGCTCCGTGATTGGGGGCTTCCTGTCGGCAGGGAACAATAGCGTCGCGGATAGCACGTGTGAAGGTTTGCGAAAGGAGGCGGCCGACATACGCCGTCGGGGTCAGGAGCGGGTTGCGCCCGTGACCGTGCGCCACTTTCCTGAGCCGCTTACGCTTCGACGCACGCATCCAATCAGAAGAAACCTTTCTCGGGAGATCATTTCGAACGTCTTGGTAATCATTCACGCGTTTCGTAGGCATTAGATGATGGCGGGTGATACAGTGAAGCTGGATATTTCCTCCACTAAAAGTCGCCGGCTTCACCGGCGCGTGCATCCACGTTGTCATTTTGTCTGATATGGAAATGACTAAATAAGCACGGCATGGACATTTTGATAGAATCTGGTAATTTGCTTCCTCTAGTTATCGTCGTTCGCTCCTTGCGGACTGCCAAGGGATTTCGAATGGACGTTTTTGGGAACGGTCGAGGTCTGAAAGTTGAAGAGGCCCATCCAAACGGTCTGCTAATTCTGCTCCATCCTCAACCATGTCTTGCGAAAATGGCAAATATTTCACCAATTCTGCAATTCTGCCAAGGGATGTCAACTTCGGGGAACAACTGTATCGCTTTTTCAACATCAAATCTTCCCCACCCCTGCACCAGGAGGTACCAAGAGGCTCCAGGAGGGAGTAAAGTCTGCTCTTAGGGAGGTTTTGTGGCAGTCATGGTTGCAAGCATGATGAAGCCACCCAGTCCAAACAAACCTTTCGAAGGAGGGGACAATGGTGTGAGTGTGGCTTGGCCAACATGGACGGCGCTTTTTCCTCCACTTGCAAGTTTTGCTTCACACGCCAAACGGGGTCCTGGCTTCGGACGTTGAAATGAGCTCTCTCGACCAGGTCGACTCGTGTGAGACCAACGAGGTGTGAAAGGGTTTTGATTGGAAGCATTTTGCCAGCGTAGACTGTAATGATAGCGTGATGGTCCAAGTGCGCCTCTAATTTTAGTCCTCTGCATTCTTGTGGTGCAAGTTTTTCTTGCGAGCAGCAGGAAGGAAGGAAGGAAGGCAGGCAGGCAGGCAGGCGCAGGAACGAGCAAGCGACGCAGTGTAAGCTCCTTCTTCTACTGCCCGACTCTTGGGCTGCAAACACCTTTCAAAATAAAAGACAATTCAAAATAGAGTCAACCTAGAATAACTCAACGGGAGGGGGGAGGATACATTCTACACACTACCGCCATGTCAAATTGATAGTTTGATCCCTCACGCACACTTTGAACACATTTCAACGAGAGATAGACTGTTTATTGGCTTATTGACGGATATCAGAATCAGCCTGGGTAAAGGTCATGGAATTATTTAATCATGAGAATGAACTTTGTAAATGATGCTGCTGAGCCTGCCAGCTTAACCCGGTAGAACTTAAAGATGTGTGAGAAAGATTTCAATGACATGAATCCCCCCCCCCCCCACACACACACACACACACACACACACACACTTGATCTTGGGAGGGCGGAGCTTAAATGCTCAATCAAGAGACTGATCGGAGTGATTAGAAGAAGAGAAAGAAAAAAAAACATGGTGGCGGAGTGGAGCACGATTGCACGCAAGCCATCTTTGATGAAGAGGAGGAAGAGAGCGCGCTGCTGTTTTGGGGGTTCATTAGGAAAAGCGGGTCATGCTTATCAAACCAACACGAGCGCATTACCGCAGGGAGCCCCGCACGCTCCTTTCTCGACGTGCGTGCGTGCCAGCATATTTTTTTCTTCTTTTTTTTTTTTTCTCCTCCCTGTAAACTTCATCTGCATTGGCGCTGTTCCTCTCGATTGGTCGCCCTTGTGTTGTGTTTGAGTTCCAGAAGATTCACTTTGCTTTTCTCTGGCTTTTGTTTTTGCAGAACTTTTAGGATCCACAAAGAGACTCAACATTAACTACCAAGACGCAGACGGGTATTTGTACACACACACACACACACACACACACACACGCACACACACACGTGTGACACAAAGTCCGTCTGTCTACCCATACCCATCTGGCCGTTTGTCTTGGGGGGGTGACTTTGTTGGCATTCAAGACCATAGTCTGGTTCCAAACTCAAGATAGCATTTGCTTCTTTTTTTTCAATGAGGGTTTCAAGACTGGATTTGGCTTCCAATGTCAGTTTAGCCTTTCAACTTTCAATGAGGTTTTGAGGGGAAAAAAAAAAGAGTTCCAGGCCTTGTGGTCAAGAAAAAGTGAAATAAACGAAAATGAAGAAGTCAAGCTCGAGAAGCACCAGCAGTATGAGCTTGAAAAGACAAGGCGGAGTGTGACGCAAAACTGGTTGACGTCCGGAAAGCAGTTCAATCCAACTTCTCGCAAAGAGATAGTGAAGAGGAAGTAATCACTGCAATCAAGAGAAAGCAGGGCTTGCCTGTGACAGAGCTCATGCAAGCACCCATCATTGCGATCAATAAAGACACCGATGAACTACAGCTGGAAGAAGTTGAGGAAGCTTGTCCGTGGTGCACTTGCAAGCCTGAAAGACTGGGAAAGATGGATTCCACCTGATCAGACAGCATTCCTGGAGAGCAGAATAAAGGACATAAAAGCTTTCCGGAACGAAGCAAAGGCAGGGGGAGAAGTAAAGACGTTGCAACTCCTTGACAACGTGAACGAGAGAATATGCAAAGAGCCGCGCCGGTCAACATGCAACAATGTTGAAGACATGTTTAGAGTACTTAAACAATCGTCTTGGAAATAAGTGAAGACATGGAGAGAATTCACCCCCTCTAAAGCCACATCACCCAAGGAAGAGCTAATTCAAGCTGTAAAAAAGGCCCTGAAAAAAATGAGGAGAAGCCTGCTTATCTGGAGAAGTATGCCTCCACCGAGTCTGTCGGGAGAGGAGGATGTGTTGTCTGCGCAGATGAAAAGCTCTGTGACAAAATCTTCTCTTGCAAGCGGTTCAAAGAAGTAAAGCCGAGCTAGTTTGGAATTGGGGAGGAGGATTGAATGATTGGCGAGCGAAGTGGCTGCGTTTATCTAGCGGCCTATCAACCAAAAAGAGTTCGCCAGCTCCTCGTATCACCGTGGTGACCGAGACACATTCCTCAAGGGTCTGCATGACAACAGGTCACCATTTACCCCATCACCTTAACCCCACTTTACCCTCAGCTCTTCCATCCAATTAGATGGCTTACATTTGACAATTCACCTGAAGGGGCGGGGCCTGGCCAAAGTGTGTCAGGCATTGTTTGCTGATGGGCGAAACACGTTCCCCCGTTCCTCCCCCAATCATACACTGAGCGGGATTTTCACAGGTGATTGTGTGTGTGTGTGTGCGAGTGCGCGCGTGTGTGTGTGGGTGTGTGTGCGCGCGCGCTATTAGTGGCACTTTTGCCAGCGGCCGACTTTGTTGCCGTGGCCACATGAATGGTGATGTTATGCAACAGCGCCTTTTGTCCTGTCAGGTCACATGTCCTCGGCTGCGCCGGGTCCACGCGGGTCCACACACACACACACACACACACACACACACACACACACACACACGCACACACACACACTCTTGCACTTATGACATCACTCAGTGTCATTTATATATTGACCTCTATGGTGTTGTTATTGACTCATTATGCACGGAGCTCTTGTAACATGTTTTAACGTGTGCATGTGAGTGCATGTCACTCACCTTCCAGTCCAAAAACCCCCTAAAAAAAAATCCACCTGGAATTTTTTCAAGGTGTGTCTGCTTCGTGGCTTGGATTTCAAAATAAGAAACAAGTCAGAGACATTTTTGTGGGGATGAACAGCATACTTTAGGGCTGAAACTAACAATTCTTTTTTAAAAATCAGTCCGACTTGTGATCATGTTTTTCATGAATCGGATGAAAGCAGTCAATTCAATATCCATCCCTTTCTTCCAAAATAGGGCATGATTGGAAACCAACAGGGCAGACATTGTACATAAATTGATGATTCGCTTCCTGCTTTCATCCATCAAAAACGGATAATCGTGTTCCAAAATTAAAAGCAGACACTTCCAAACGCTTTTTGACAAAATGCAAAGCTTATCAGTCTGTTTTCTCGAAGAACTTGAGAGGTCAGAATGCTTGCTGCTGAGAGGATGAATTTGCCAGGATTGAAGTTCAACAAGGCCTTGAAATTATTGATCCATGATCGAAATAGTTGTAACTTTTTGTGACTAGTGTATTTATCTGCACTCTTGATGAAATGAACGACGAACAAAAGTGAAACAATGAGTTCAGTGAGTGTGTGCCAGGTACATGTGTAAGTGCACCGTACCTGCACATGTGCATGTGTGTGTGCAGGCGCACATGCAGACGCATGCATGCGTTGGAGGACGAGGGCCTGCAAGAAAGCTTAGAAGTCGATTGGTGGAAAGTGAGACGGCAACTTTTGTTTTGAAGGGCTGATTTGCTGTTTGGTTTGTTTTTGTTGGGCAGCTTCTCTGCGCTACATCATGCCGCCCTAACGGGCAGCGCTGAGCTGTTGGCGGCGCTGCTGGACGCACAGGCTGTCGTGGATGTCAAGGACAGCAATGGTAAGACCGCACACCTCCTCTTCATCAGCAGCATCATCAACTTTAGCTAAAATCACACTTGTGTCCGCTTGCGGTTTTTGCAGGCATGCGTCCGTTGCATTACGCGGCGTGGCAGGGTAAATCGGAGTCGGTCCTGATGCTGCTGCGCTCTGGAGCGTCCGTCAACGGCATCTCGCTGGACGGACACATCCCTCTCCACCTCGCCGCGCAGTACGGACACTACCAAGTGGTGAGCCAGCCAGTGCCGCCTTGTCCTGGTCCCACCCACCGCTAAGCTCCCCGACTGAAAGAAAGCCCTCTGCTGCCGCTTTCAGTCGGAGATGCTCCTCCAGCACCAGTCCAACCCATGCCTGGTCAACAAGGCCAAGAAGACGCCGCTCGACCTCGCCTGCGAGTTCGGACGCCACAAGGTCAGCGTGTGTGTGTGTGTGTGTGTGTGTGTGTGTGTGTGTGTGTGTGTGTGTGTGTGTGTGTGTGTGTGTGTGTGTGTGTGTGTGTGTGTGTATGATTGCCCGCAAAATGCTCGTCATTCAGTGGTCGTGCCTTGAGAGTGAGACCATGTAGTAGACCAAGATAGTTCCTCCACGCAAAATCCCTTCGTGGCGATTGAGGAGTCAGGAGTATCGAATGACTTGTGGTCGGTCGCGTGTCTGTCAGGTGGCCCAGCTGCTTTTGAGTAGCAACATGGTGGTGGCGCTGTTGGAGGGAGAGCGCAAGGAGCCCAGCGACTCGGCCTTCACCACGCCGCTGCACCTCGCCGCTCGCAACGGTCACAAGGACGTCATCGGGTGAGTGCGTTACTGACCACCACTCCCTTCTTTAGCTACATGTGGCCGCTCCATTGGTTGCCAATATGTGCCTGGTATATCCCGCCGCTCGCCTGATTTCAGGCGGGAAATGAATCAATTAATTTGCCTCACACATGCTGGCTAGTCGCTCTGTCTAAAGAATAAAAGCTTAGTGTGTGCTCTGCGCGTGCGTGTGGGCAGGTTGCTGCTGAAGGCGGGCATCGACATAAATGCCACAACCAAGTCGGGCACCGCCCTGCACGAGGCCGCCCTCTACGGCAAGACCGAGGTGGTGCGGCTGCTGCTTGACGTGAGTTCGCTGGCCCGCCCACCGACTGTGTGACGGCCACGTGCTAACGCGTCTCACTTCTAGCGCCGCGTCATCTACTTCGACTCCTTCTCTTCCTGCGTGTTTCTTTTTCAAGCGGAGTTGTCGGGCTGCAGGCGGCCTGACCCACTTTGCTGCTGCTTCAAACGCTCCTCACAACTCTGTGTGTGTGCGCATGTTTGTGATGTGTGTGCATCTGCGCTTATGTGTGTATGTGTCCGTGTAGGCCGGCGTCGACGTGAACATCCGAAACACGTACAACCAGACGGCACTTGATATCGTCAACCAATTCACAACCTCACACGCCAGTCGTGACATCAAGCAACTGCTCAGAGGTGTGTGTGTGTGGGGGGCGGGGGGGGCAGGGAGTAGCTGCTTCTGTTATGATGAGTGTGTTGTGTCAACCTGCTTTGAATGTTATCTGACCTGTTGAGCGCTGAGGTCATGGTGAGGTCACTGTATCCTCGTTTGCCCTGCAGACGCGACGGGGGTTCTGCAGGTGCGAGCGCTGAAGGACTTGTGGAACCTTCATGATCCCACTGCCCTCAACATCCGCGCCGGAGATGTGATCACGGTGAGCCGACTGCTCCGCTCTCCGGAGCAAGCTCAGCTCAGTCCTGAGACAATTTGACCCAAATTGAAGAGAACCGTCCCCCCCAAAAAGCAGATACACTTTTGTTTATTTTTTTTGCAGTCGGGTCCAAAAAGACAATGTGAAGACATGTGAACATGCTTTTCCATCTGATTGTACAAGTTGAGTTACAACAACAATAGTCCATGTGTGACTTTAAGGGGTGTGGCCTAGCCAGTGACATCAGGAACCGATTAGCCCGTTAGTGTATGAATGTGGCTCTCCTTGCCCACCTGCCACAGCATCACATGGCCTTAACCGGGCCGTTTGCCTTTCCTTTGACTGGAGCGGTCACTTACACACATGGACAAAAAACCCGCAGTGATCACAGAAATAACTTGAATGTGACAAATGGAATAATTGATAAAAATGTCACAAAACTGAACCAGCAAAAATGACACATTGCTTTGGAATTGTGGATCGACAGAAATCTTTGAAAAAAACAAACCAATGAAAGTTACTCATAACACATCGATTTTGCCTCGCAACACGGAAGCAAACAATGTCGCAAGTGAGGGCTTGTGTGTTGGCAAACTCGTAAGTGGAGGTCAAAGCTGGCGTGCTAGTACAGATGCTAAGCTAACGTTGTGGCGGCAGGTTTTGGAGCAGCATGCCGACGGGCGCTGGAAAGGTCACATCCACGACAGCCAGCGGGGGACGGACCGCGTGGGCTTCTTCCCACCTTCCATCGTCGAGGTCATCAGCCGGCGTGCCGGTGAGTCCCGAGGATGACGATGTCATCACACCGTCCCGCAAACCAAGCGGATCGTACCAATCATTCCGCATGCTTCCTGCATGCCCTCCTCATCACCTTTGACCTCGCACGAAGTGTTTCCCAAACACAACTGAGCTACGGCACATATTTGACACCAGAAAAATCTCACAGCACACTAAATGGCACAAATAATAGATACAGTCCACCCTACCAGCGATGAGTGAAGGTCAAAAGACCATATATGGTCAAAAACATTTTTTTTCCAAATTGTTTATAAATTAGGGCTTTCCTGTGTACTGTCAAAAGCCCTAAAAACAAAATTAAATTGTTTTGAAAGGGTGCAAATGATAAACTGCTCCGGTTACATGTGCATTATTTTTATTATGAGGTTTTTCCCATATCAAAAAAAATGTGCCTTGGCCAAGTTGGGGTCATGAAGCAATCCTCTAACGGGCCGTTTGATTGGCCTCCCCCACTGCGTTTCCTCATGTTCCCCTGTAGGGGGCACCGTCTCCCGGCACGCCTCCCTCCCCGCTCGACGCCGGTCCAGAGCCGCCCTGTCCGGCGGCCTCAACTTATCCCCTCACGGCGACGACTCCTACTCCCTGTGTGCCCCCCCAGCCCCAGCCGCAGGTACGCATGCGCCCGATGCAGCCGTAGCGCCAACCGTGCCGCCACCTGTGTCCAGCCAGTCTCTTTCTCAAAATCCTTAGTCCATCTCTGAAAAGTAATTATCGGTGTCATTCAACAAGTCAGTGCCATCAGATTGACAACCTTTTAGGTCATTTCGAACGGTTAAGGCTGTCCGATTGCTTAGTGATGTTGTGGACAGAACAGTGTACTCTGGAGGGCTGTTCTGAACTATATTTTAGATGACCTTTAAACGACATTGTTATTCACACCGTAGTAGGTATGTGAAGTGCAGAAATGAAAAGACAGCACTGCATTGCACAAAATGACCTGACCCTCTCTGGCTTTTGGGCCACCAATCGTCATCCAGGATGAGCCGTTCCGGAAAACTGGCTGATCAATGGTTGATCACATGCGTGCTGCATTAGTTGCGCCGACATCAAGTTGGCGGTCTAGTAGGTCATGCGAGCGCACCTCAGTCTTTGGGAACTCAGTGTGTTGTGCCCCATTCAGGAGACCGCAGCAGCGTGGGGAGTAGCGAGAGCGTGGGCAGCACGCGCAGTGCCGGGAGCGGCCAGAGCACCGAAAGCAACAACAACACGCTCAACAACAACAACACGCTAAGCCACGCACACAACGGCATTGCCGCTGCTGCCGCTGCTGCTGCTGCGGGTCACCATGAAAACAAGGTACACCTGCACACCCTTGGCTCATCATCATCATCATCATCATCATCATCATCATCATCGTCGAGGCAGGATGGCTTTCAACTTGCCTTTGCCTTTGTAGCCAGCGCCCCCTGCTGCTGAATGTGGAGCTTCGCACTCGAGCAAGCAGCCTCAGCACCACGCAGGTTCCCCACCGGCCTCAGGCACACTCTTTGTTCTCCACATCCTCCTTCTTCTCTTCTTTCTTCTCTTTACATTCTCCTTCCACTTTCTCTCGATGTGGTTCCTCTTTCTCTTCTTCGTACTCTTTTTCTTCCTCATCCTCCTCTTTCTCCTTTTCCTCCTTGTCTTCCTGCTGCTCCGCTTCACCCTGCGGGTCTTCACGTGATCCTTTCCTCTGGCTGCACTGTGTTCTTTTACCCTCTTGTCACCTTTTGCTGCCCTGCGTGCAGGTTCTGTTGCATCCCGCAGGCCAGTGGCTGAGCAGACCTTGACCCAGCAGCAGTTTTTTCGTCCTCAGCAGCTGCTGGACGGCAAGGTAACAGATTATACCCAGTACGATTATGACGATGATAATGTTGATGAGGACGAAAATGAGGTAAGCGGTTTTTGGTATCTTTGTCACGTTTGAGGATTCCGAGGCCATCTTCGAGTGGCTGAGTGACTTCCAGTTGGAGCAATACGCGGGGAACTTCATCACTGCTGGTTACGATGTCCCCACCATCAGCAGGATGACGCCTGAGGTCAACAAAGTCTTTCCTGTTTTCTGGGTTGAGTTTTGTGCGAGGGAGAGGTTATGTTTGATCTGCAGTCCATGACGTTACTCGCTGGTCACTGACACTTCAGATGCGTTACTAGTTCAATATTCTTACTGATCTGTCAAGATAGGAGCTAGTTCATGACTGTTATTGACGTGTCAATAACTGGCTTTCAGGATCTGACTGCCATCGGCGTCACCAAACCGGGACACCGTAAGAAAATCTCGATGGAGATCAACAAGTTGAACATTCCTGAGTGGCTTCCGGAGTACATGCCGGTGAGGAGAGTCCACATAACGGCCCAGAAAACCTCTCGCAAAGTGTCAAGCGTGACCCGAGTGCGCTTGTGTTGCAGTCGGAGCTCGGCGAGTGGCTCGGCGCCATCGGCCTCCCGCAGTACCTGAAAAGACTCTCGGAAAACGGCTACGACAGCATTGGCATTGTCAAAGACCTGACGTGGGAAGACTTACAAGAGATCGGCATCACAAAACTGGGTGAGGCCCCTCACGCCGTGAGGCATACGCTTTTCCTGTCTTGACCGCATGCATTTTGCCCGCAGGCCACCAGAAGAAGTTGATGTTGGCAGTGAAGAAGCTGTGTGACATCCACCGGGCCATCGTTCAGGCCGAGTCCGGCCAGGGAACGTTACGGCGCAAAGCTCCGGGCGCGCTGCACGTGGTCGCCATCGAGCCGCCGGACGCCGGCGGGGAGTGCTCGTCCCCCCGCACTCCGAAGACCATGATGACCTTCCAGGACAGCGAACTGAGCGTGGAACTGCAGTCGGCCATGTCCGGCCACTATGCCGACTGTGAGGATGTCAGGAATGCAACGGCCTCGTCCCACGGCCGGGACGGCATGGACGCTCAATCCCGAGGCTCCGGACGTTCTCAGGAACCCCCCACTGTCTCCGTCAACGCCCACAGACTGTCCCAGGAGAGCCTGGACGGCAGCCCTGCCAGTGACAGGAACGTCCCAGAGGGCTGGGACCAGAGGCCGATCCACAAGCTGGTTCCCCTGGGAACGGCGACTGTCTTCAAGTACCCCGCCGTCCCCGCCAAACCCAAAATGTCCCGCTCTCATGGCTCATCTCCTCACGGCTCACCGGCTTTGAAGGGCTTCAGCTACTTGCATTCTCACTGTGGATCCACTGACTCGTCCGCCGGATCCCAGGAGCAGGGCCGGACTCTGGTGCTCCCCAAGAAACGAACCTACAGTCTGAACCGCTACGCTCTATCAGACGGAGAACCCGACGAGGACGACGAGGAGCCAGCACGTCCTTCTGGAAACGTTCCTTCGTACGCCACCATGAGCCGCAAACTTGGCCGTGCTCAGACAGCTCGGATGCAGTCTGGTCTGGAGAAGAGCGTCCACGTAGGCCGCAGTCAGTCTTTTGCCGTACGAGCACGGAAAAAAGGACCCCCGCCGCCGCCTCCCAAGAGACTGAGCTCAGTGAGCAGCACAACCAGCGGCGAGTTGAGCGACAGCAGCACCGCATCGTCATCCGGCGGTGGCGGCGGCCTGGTGACCGACAGCCGAACTGTGTCGTTGGGCAGCATTACGACCGACGGCGGTTCCGTGTCATCGTCGTCGGCCGGCAGCGTGGTGACCGACAGCCCGGGAAGTGTCAGGAGCATCGCGGCCTCCCTGGAAGCAAGTGCAGAAACTCCAAACCCTCCGGATCCCAAACGTGACCCTGATCCACAGGCGCCGCCTGCCACTGAAACCAAAGACACCCCGGGGGTGAGGAGAAGGACGCAGAGTGCGCACGAGCCAGACCTAGGCGGAAAGTCGGACACGGAAGAATCTGACGCCAAAAACTCGCAGTCGCCTCACAATAGCTCCAGTGAGTGCATCCCCTTTGCCGAGGAGGGAAACTTGACCATCAAGCAGAGGCCTAAAGCTGCGGCCCCGGGACCTCCCAGAGCCGAGGCCGCGTCCGACAAAGCTGCCGCCGCCAAGAGCCTGGAGGTCCCCGAATTCAACTTGAAGGAATCGGACACGGTCAAGCGGCGACACAAACCCAAAGACAAGGACGAAGGATCCCCCTGCAAAGAGCTGACTCAAACTGAGGCTGACCCCAACGAGAAGAACCCGGAGGAAGCCTGCTTGCGGATCGATACGGGGGCCCCTGACAAACCTCTGCCGTCCCCGAAACCTCCGCTCGTGGCTCCCAAACCTGTACGGCACAGCCTGCTGTCGGCGCAAGGTAACTTGACTCTTGGCACGCTTCCCAAATCTCTGCCGGGTCTCATTTACCACCAGGAAGTCTCTCATCACAAGTGACTTGGAATTCGTTAGACTTGCTGGTGTTTACTGCAGTCTAGAAGTCAGACTTATTGACCATGACGTCACACATTGTTTTAGAGTGGCAGAAGATTAGCATCTCCAACAATGACTTTCGTGTCATTGGAGCCGTTGAGAAAACAGGAAATGGCTTGAATAATAATTTCATGGTGGAATGCCACCTTGACTTCCTCTCACCTTCTGTCAATTGAATGTCACGTGTCGGTCCAAAAGAAGATATTTCGCACGCTAAATAGATTTCAAGGGAGACAAAATGCCAGCCTTAACTTACATTTCAGCAGTTCATTTTATTCGAAAATGACGAAAGTAATGAAAATGACTACCTCGCTGACTTGTCTTTTGCTCGATGAACGGCACAGGCATGACATCTCTCTTAGCACGCAAATGGGATCATCGATCGTTACCTCAGCTCGTGTTAAACTCAAACTGACTAAAAACATCATTTCATACTTGAGAAACCTTCAATATGATAAATCTTCAAGATTTCGTTTTGCGGACCGCCAGAAACGCTTCAGCTCACGTTTGGTCTGACCGCAGCATGTTTTATTCTTGTTCCACAAGCAAAATATTAATCAGAGTGCTGTTTTTTTTTTTTTTTTTAATTCTTGCGTTAAAAATCCATGCATCCATCCATCCATTTTCTGATCCGCTTACCCTCACAAGGATCGCAGGGCGTCCTGGAGCCTATTCCAGCTGTCTTCGGCCAGTAGGCGGGGGACACCCCCAAGGGGTGGCCAGCCCATCGCAGGGCACACAGAGACGAACAACCATCCGCACTCACACGCACACCTAGAGACAATTTAGAGTGTTCCATTAACCTGCCATGCATGTTTTTGGAATGTGGGAGGAAATTGTGGAGTACCCGGAGAAAACCCACGCAGACACGGGGAGAACATGCAAACTCCACACAGGAAGGCCAGAGCCGGAATCGAACCCCGCACCTCTTGTGAGGCCGACGTGCTAACCAGTCGACCACCGGGGCCGCTCTGCGTTAAAAATGTGCGGGTTTATTTCCCTTTTAAGAAAATAGAAAAGAACCCCAAACATAGCACGCTCTTTTCACTTGAGGTCTGCGGTCATCAGTTGCGCTCTCCTCCCTGCCTGTTGTTTACAAACATGATAAAAATGTGTTTTGGGACATGTGACTCATTTTTTTTTCTCTCTGAGACAGCTGGACTCGGGTCTCCAGCGATTAGCGTCAGCGTGGTCCAAAGTCTGGCCTTCGGTGCCGCGTCGCCTCCTTGGTCTCCATCTCGCGGGCCTTCACCGGCGGCGACGGCCCATCGTAGCCCCGCCCCTTCCTCACCGGTGGCCGCCAGAGTCCAGGCTTCGGGAAGTCCAGGTGGTACGGAGGTTGTCCAGCAGAGACTGGATGAGACCAGCACATCTCTGGCGGCGGCCCTCAAGGCCGTCGAGAGGAAGCTGATCCTGGACAGGGACCAGGCTGACGGGTGAGTCCAGGAACTTTCATACTCCCATCTCCACTGGATACAATGAGGGTGGGCATTATGTCTCCCCACCACACCTTCCAAAAACACTACAAAATGTCCGCCTGGCTAATCAAGAGGATCGGTAGTGATTCGGAAGCCAGCCAATGTGTGGTTTGTTTAATCGGCCTCTTTTGTTTGTCTGTTTTTTTTAATGTCTTGGGCTTTGCTCCCAGCAGGGCCAACACAGTCAAGTCAGCAGGAAACATCCTGGATGACATCGGGAACATGTTTGACGACTTAGCCGACCAGCTGGACGCCATGTTGGACTGAAAGCGCCGTTCAAGCAAAAAAAGCACAGGAAGTGACATGACCTCAAACACCAGCACTTAATCAACACGGTGGAACCGCTTTTATTGGGAAGTGCTGACAGGAGTAGGAACTCGACAGCCACTTTTCATTCCGTACCTTCAGCGTGACATCACTTCCGGGTCCAAATATGATGAACACGCAAGTGTTTATTGGAGCAAAACGTTGGCACAGAACCCAGGAGTGCACGTAGGACATAAAACCTCAAAGCTGTACATGCGGTCGCTTCCCGATGGCATTGGTTTGTTTTCCTGTTGTCAAAAATGATGCGAGTGATTTGTGGAAGAAAACACTGGAAAAAATGACAACAAACGGGGAAAAGACGTCCTCCCGCCGTCCAAACATTTCAAAAGTGTTCTTTCCGACTGACGCAAGCGATTTGGAAAAGGAATCGCAGTCGTCGAGTGTCAAGACGGGTTCGATCCTTTCCGTAGGCGTCATCTTAACTCTTTACTCGCCACCATCAATCACTGTGATGATGATTAGCATGCTCGTCCCCAGCGCGGCTAACCCTGTACGATATGTCAATTAGCATGGCAAAGCCTGTTTGCTGTTCATTAGCATGTTTGTGCTTTCACTTTCGTGTGGATGATGTCTTCTACCCTCAGCTAATGTTTCTTCTTAACATGCCTGTTGCGTTAAAGAGTTAAGATGCTGCTCATTTTCAAAGGGAAGCGCCTACTTATATTTTATTGTAGTATTTAAGCTTTATATGACACAGATTGATTCAACCAAAGTCTTTGTACAGATTATCAACATGTTTATATTTCCTGACGTCTTTCTGCACGCCGCTCTTGATCACGTGACCGTCATGTGACCTCGGCCGTCCCGCTCGTGCACGTGTGCAATAGTACTTGCACGTTTTTCCTTTTGATACATCAAATTAATTAAAAGAAAAGATAATTATTATTCCAACTGGCGTGCATCTTGTCGTTAATGTCAGGGTCCACAAAGTATGGCTCAAGGGAACACATGCAGCCTGCTCTGCAGCACTTGTACCATCAATTGTCCAAGAATATTTGTTGCCGAAATTCATCTGTTTTGTTGAAATGGTTTCACTTATTCATCTCCTTTTAATTATTGGTTAATCCATTTCTAATACCAAGTGAAAGAACAAGATGGCAGATACAAGTGACGAAGAATGATTTCCTCCGCAAGGTATCGGCCAAGAAGCTCGGCCATATTGAATATTGATATATTGAACCCCCATGTGCAAGCTCAGAGCACCGTGCTTCACTGTGCAATATCGCACCCGTTGGTTTCGGTAAATCCTCCCCCTTCCTTCTGACCACTCGACAAGAACAATTTTCCAGTTTGACCCGCAGGATGCAGACTGGAAACAACCACAAGGCAAGCCCTGGACCCGATGGCTCGACATTGCAGGTGAGATGGAGTTGCTATACTATTTATAGCGATATAGATATCTATATAGATATGTATCTATGTAGATATCAAAATCTCTCTATAGATAGATCAGTATATCAATCGCGTGAGAGATAGCGATAGGTATGAATATTCAGATAATGGATGGATGAATATATTTGTATGTAACCCTCTCATGCATAATTATGATCACCGATACTGTATCAGGATTATTTTTTTTTTGTATATATGTTTTTTTAAGATTCGTCCGTATAAGATGACAGCGACTTTTCAAAAGCTGTCCAACGTAGTGACCGCTGTCCTGGAAAGGGATACATTTATAAATCCGAGCAGCAAGCCCGCCTTCCGAGTCTGGGAAGTCACGTGAGCTTCCGTATTGCGTTTCCGGTATATGAAGAGGGGGCCCCGCCCACTAAACGCTTCTTAATTTTGTTTCCCCTTGCTCACCTGCGTGACTCCTGTCTGCGTCGCCGCCTCTGGCAACTCAAACGCCGAAAGGAAGTAAACGAGCGAGGAAAGGTGAGAAGGACCGGGGAACCTCGAAACAAATCAAATGGCGACGTGTCAACTTTGTTCTGACAGCTTGTTTTCCCTCGATGCACTAAAATACTGGCGAATGTCAAGTAGTGAAGAAATGGAAGCTAAAGTGTCATTTGGCTTACTTTTGGCGAGCAAAAAGTGACCTTTGGGCCGAGTTGGCCTTTGATTTGTGCGTGGGTGCGGTGGTCGAATGTTTCGAATGACGTCATGACAGTGACTCGGACTTTTCCAGTGAGATTCATTTATCTGTTGTTTCCAAATCGACTAAGTATAACTGTCATAGTTTCGGCGCCTACGTGAAATTGGAATAAATCTAATGAAATAAATTGTTTGGGTCAATCGCCAACCCGGAAGAAGGTGTGGACACAAACACGCTGGTCAGGTTTGTGCGCGTGAACGTGTGAAAAAGTTGAAACGTTTTGAAATGAATTGCTTCCGTGTATATTTGTGACGACGTTGTTAATCCATGTGCTCTGCAGCAGGAGGAATGTTTTGCTTGAATTTATTTTCTGCAGTTTGTGCTAGTGGTCGCTCTGTAATTGGCTGCCGTCGACATATCATTTGATTAGGTTCCGCCCCTTGACTGCATCATAGACTTGATCTTCGATGAGGGCTACTCTATTTGAATGGTCGTCACAGAAGAAAATCTAACTTTGGTCTATGTTAGGGTAATTTGTGATCGACTTCAGACTTCCAATTTATACTAGTGTTGACTGTTTATCTGGCGGTGAGTGGGCATGTCCGTTTAAAGTTCAAGTCCCATAGCCTGGTTGTCAATTGGCCACTCCTCAATCTTCAGCATCAATGTCCTGTGTCTGAGTGCGTGCGTGTGTTTGAATAGTTGTTTGTCTATGTATGCCCTGCGTTTACTTGACAACCAATTCAGGGTGTACCCTGCCTACTCCCGGAAGACAGCTGGGATAGTCTCCTGCATGACCGCGATCCTCGTGAGAATAAAACAGCTCTGTTGATGGATGGTTGTGTGTCTGTGTGTGACCCATGCATGCGCATGGGCGCGTCTGTGGTTACCAATCTTGCCACATTCCTACCTACACCCAAGACACACAAAAAATCCATTTGTAAGCCTGGTCACTTTCTTGACTGATTGCGTAGCAGTTGACATCATGACAAAGGGTTGCAAAATTCCACTTTGAAAAATTTGGGTAAGATGTGAGCTCCAGGTACGCTACCGTGTAAAAGAGTACTGGTATGCCCTTGCATGTGGGCATAGAGAGGCATCTAATTGGTCTCAATGTCTGCTTAGGCCGGAACAAAGTGCTTCCGTGAATGCTGGAATGTCGTGTTGTACCTTGACATCAAATTCCCACGAAAGGTTTCCGACTTGGAGTATTCCCATAATGGTCAAAATGCTGTCTTCGATTCCTATGGGAATTTTCTGGCAACTTTGCAGCCGTTTGCGAGTGTCCTCATGACTGATGACCTCATCAGGTCTTTAGCCTGTTGTTGGCGTGATGTTCAAGAATGCTGCAAGTAGCGCGTTCGAGATGGGCGTCCCGGTGGACGCGTCCATCATCCGGATTCCGCCTCACCACTACATCCACGTGCTGGACCAGAACACCAATATCGCCCGGGTGGAGATTGGACCGCAGACCTATTACCGCCAGGACAATGAAAGGTCAGCGGCCGCGCCCACGCGGTGGCACGCCACACCCATGCATTCTTCTAACATCACGTGACCCGGGCAGGGTTCTGTTCGCGCCCGTCCGGATGATCATGGTGCCCCCGCGCCACTACTGTGTGGTGGTGAACCCGGTAGCCTGCGATGACAACGGCCGTGTTCTGTTTGACGGATCAGGCCAGGCCAAGCTCAGGCACGCCGACCTGGACATCCGCCTCACCCGGGATCCATTCCCGCTTCACCCCGGGGAGGAGCTCCAGCAGGTGGGAGTGCACACCAAGGCCCGAATGCTTTCAGATGAAATGTTCCTCAGAAATTGTCAGATCCAAACATCCGACTTGTGCTGCAAAAGCTTAGCTAGTGAGAAAAATCAGAAATGGGTAGTTGCACACCGGTGTAACAAGTTTGTTTGCTTGTGTTCAGGACGTGACCCCCCTGCAGGTGGTTTACCCAGACACAGCCCTCCGTCTGCAGGCGCTGCTCGACTTTCTGGACGATGGAGAACAGCGCGTGGCGGGAGACGAGTGGCTCTTCGAGGGGCCCGGTGAGTGCCGGCATACGCAGGTTTTGGGAAAGTTGACGTCGTTGGACATCGTCGGCATCATTTTCTTCCTCTTTCTCATCAGGCACGTACATTCCGAGAAAGGAGGTGATTGTCCTGGAAACCATCAAGGCTACGGTGATCGGCGAGAACCAGGCCATACGACTGCGAGCGCGCAAAGAGGGCATCGACCGCGGGGGCAAGCACCGCGTTACGGGTGGGACACGCCTCCTTCCTTCTGCCGCACTCCCTGTTTGTTTGTGGCGGCCTCTCATTGGCTACCATGTGGCCTTTTGCTTTCCAAAACCTGACTTGGAGTGCGTGTAATGTTCAGGTGAAGAGTGGCTGGTCAGCAAGGTGGGCGCGTACCTGCCAGGTGCCCACGAGGAGGTTATCGACATTGTCAACGCCTTCATCCTGACAGACAAGGTGTGATTTCCTGCGTTCTCAAAGTTAGCAGTGTCTTGTCCAGAGAAACCAAGACAAGGAAATTCTTTGCTCCATAATGAGATTTATTTCAGCTACAGTTGATGAAGAAACACAATTTACAGATCTGTGACAGAGCCGGCTCCCCAAACGGTGGGACGCGAGCCATTTTTTCTTCTAGGGAGGGATTGAAGGGTAAAACAAAACCTAAACGTACCATATTGGCCCGAATATAAGACGGTGTTTTTTGCATTGAAATAAGACTGAAAAAGTGGGGGTCGTCCTATATTCGTGGTCTAGACATTATACCCATTCGCGACGCTAGATGGCGCCAGATATCATTGAAGCGAATGCTGAACCTGACTCCCCAGGCCAAAGTGAACCCCTGTCACGAAGAATAAAAATAAAAATAGCGGTAGCACGAAGAAGAAAAATAAAAAATTGCAGAAAGAAAAGAGAAGAAAATAATAGAAGAGAACAGAAAATGGAGAAACGTAGCGACAATCTGGAGAAAAGTGGGTCGAACATCGGCCACGTTAACTGGCAGCTGAGGAGAAGTTATGATGTAATTTACATTTCAAAAACCAGAAACCATTCATTTACGAATGAGATTTCACTTTAGTTTACATATTTAAATGTTCAGATATTAAGATTTGAATGAGGCAAAATAACATGCTTTTTCTCTCAAATATATTGTTAGAATCATTTGTTTCAGATGTACTGTAATTTCTGTATGAAAATTAATTTGGTGTTCAAAAAGTCTTTTTTTCAAACTTGAGTCTTGAAAAAGAGGGGGTGGGTCGTCTTATAATCAGGGCCGTCTTATATTCGGGCCAATACGGTATTCCTAATATGGTTATGTTATTAAACAATACTTCATTGTCATTGGTTATACGTATTTGAAAGAAAAGAAAAGTGTGCCCCTCTCTTGATATCTGTCTGCTCATCCTGTTTTGCATCTTCATGTCTGAACCACAGGACAAACCACAATCTTGCACACAGCGAACTTGCACCCACTCTTAAAGACAGCAGGATGTGTGATAGAAGTTAACACGGTTAATTATAAAATACAAGATGACACTGTAAAATATAACATTTCATTCAGCATGCATCTGACAGTGTGGCCCCCGCCCGTCTTTCAGAAAGCGCTGCACGTGCGCGCCCTTCGACTTTTCCGCGACGCGGGGGGTCACGAGCGTCGCACAGGCGAAGAGTGGCTGGTGACCAATGAGGACCGCGAGGCTCACGTGCCGTCGGTGGCGGAGGAAGTGGTGGGCGTGGTCAACGTCACCACACTCAGCACGCGCCAGTATTGCGTCATCCTGGACCCGGTCGGGCCCGACGGGAAACCTCAGCTGGGTCAGAAGAGGGTTGTCAAGGTGAGTCGGGAGGGGTGGCCAAGATGGAGTCATTTTCTGGGCCCTAATTCATGGGTCTGTAGTGTGAAGTAGGCTGTCATTTCAACTATGTGGTTTGAAAGTCAGTTGAAAAAAAAATTGCAATAAATCCATACAAGTCTGAAAGTACTTGCTGTTTATATAATGTCCACCAGGGGGAGCGCTCTTTCTTCCTTCAGCCGGGCGAGCGTCTGGAAAAAGGAATTCAGGATGTGTTTGTCTTGTCTGAAGAGGAAGGCCTTGTCCTGAGAGCCATTGAGGCCTTCACTGACACCCAAGAGGTAAGCACCAATACAAAGGTCAACACCATCGGGGCCCCCCGCCACTTCGGGGTCACCCGCCGTCTCGTCTGATGCTCAAAGCGGCCATGTTTTGTTTGTAGGACGACATCTCAGTTGTCTTGCCTCAAAGGCAAAAGCGTAAACATGCTGCTGAGGTATTTTTGTGCAATCAAAAAAAGTTCACTGGGAGCGAAACGAGGGTGACTTCCTGTCTGAGGTGTTCGCACCCCCACCCTCTTCTCCCCCTCCTGCATGTCACACGACCCTTCCCGCTCACCATTTTCCTCCCTGCTTCTCCAGTCCTCCCCCTTATCCTCCCCGCCCCGCCTCCCTTCCCCACGCATCAGCTCGCTAACCCTGGTCTCCGCCCTCCTCCGGCCCCTGCCCCGTTCTCTCTGCCAGCGCGAGGAAGCGGACCCCGAGCAGGAAGAGGAAGAGGGCGAGCGCAGCAAGCGTCGGCGTCACAGCGCCGTCCCCCGCCGCCCCGGCGACCGCTGGAT
Source organism: Hippocampus comes (assembly GCF_001891065.2). Classification (NCBI taxonomy): domain Eukaryota; kingdom Metazoa; phylum Chordata; class Actinopteri; order Syngnathiformes; family Syngnathidae; genus Hippocampus; species Hippocampus comes. The sequence continues at coordinate 1,251,077 of NW_017805134.1, read as the reverse complement.
GCTGCGAGGACCCATCGAGTATGTGCCCCCCTCCCAGGTGGAGGTGTTGCTCAAGCGCCAGGCCATCCCGCTGGACGAGCATGAGGGAATCTATGTCAGGGATATCAAGAGCGGAAAGGTAACCCACCCCCCCAACAAAAAAAAAAAAAGTCAGGGAATTACAAGTGCAACAAATAAGTGATTAGTCTGATCAAATTATTCAACCACAATTATGATAATCAGTGAAATGTTGAGAGACCTCGCTGAGTTTCAAATTGTCCAAATCTCGAAATGTCTTTTTTTTTTTTTTTTTTTAAAAAAAAAACCTTCCCCCCCCCCCCCCCTCAAAAAAAAAAGTTGAGCTAAACCTGCTCATTCAATTCTAAAATCTTTGGAACAAATCTTCGAAGCTGAAAATTTTGAATGAAACATTCTTGAAGCAGGCGAAATGTTTGTACACAAATCCTGAACTGTTAAGAAATAAGAACACAACAAAATTGGTTCCAAAATTTCCTTTCGGTCTTCAAATTGGCGCTTGGGGTTCACGACATCATTTGAGATAAAAAAATTGAAAATCTGCAGACCGCATTAGCCTTCAAAAAGTTTGGGCTCACACGGACAATTTCGATGTCACATGCAGCCGTCCGCTCACCCGCCGACTCGTTGCGTGTCAGGTGCGCGCCGTGATCGGACAGACGTACATGCTGACCCAGGATGAGGAACTCTGGTCCAAGGAGCTCCCCGCCAACGTGGAGGCCCTGCTGGCGTCCCCCAAGGACCCGCTGGCCGACCGCTCCAACCGTAGAAAGACCCTGAGCGAGGAACCGGAGAGCAGACCTCGGGACAAGACCTTGGTGGTCTCCTTCAGGGTCCCACACAACGCCGCCGTTCAGGTCTATGACTACCGGGCGAAGAGGGCCCGCGTGGTCTTCGGACCCGAGCGTGTCATGCTGGGGCCTGACGAGCAGTTCACCGTCCTGTCGCTGTCCGGCGACCGGCCCAAACGGAGCAACGTCATCAAGGCCCTCTGCCTTCTGCTCGGACCCGACTTCTTCACGGACATCATCACCATAGAAACCGCCGACCACGCCAGGCTGCAGCTGCAACTCTCCTACAACTGGTACGTGTGCCACAGCGTGTGTTTGTGCGTGCGTGTGTAACGTGCCGCTGTCATCCCATCAGGCACTTTGATGTGAAGCCGCCCGTGGATGCCAATGAGGCTGCCGCTCTCTTCTCGGTGCCGGACTTTGTGGGCGACGCCTGCAAGGCTATCGCGTCGCGGGTTCGCGGTGCCGTCGCCTCTGTGCAGTTTGACGACTTCCACAAGGTCTGGTTCCGCTTCTCGTCTGCGCCTTTGTGTCGCGCTCTCTACACAAGTCAGATAGCCTCGAGAGAAGCGGTGGTCTTGCTGGAGGATGGCGAATGAGTGAAAATCTGCCACAAGGCAACTCCTCAAATGTTTGTAATTGCCTTTCGTTACCACAAGGGGGCGTTCATTTGCACTCAATTTAATTTGGCACAGCATCAGCTCTTCCTGACTTCCTTCCCTCCTGGCCACGCACGACAAGAGATTGCTGCCTGGCTGGCTCGCTACTCTTGTCCTGTACTGGACTCCAACTCTTACATAACCTTCTCCTCTTTTCTCTGTCCATCCTCACTCAAATCTCGCCGCATTCCCACTAAATATTCATCACGCAATATAATACTGAGACGATGTCAAAGCGGCCGTGACGCGACGAGGCGGACAGATTGGGCGTTGTCCCAACCGACATTCCGCTTCCCCTTTTGGCAGAACTCCAACCGCATCATCTGCTCGGCCGTGTTTGGCTTCGACGAGAAGCTGGCGGTGCGGCCCAGTCTCCGCTTCCACCAGAACCGACTGGTCATCAGCAGCGTGGATATCCAGTCTGTGGAGCCCGTTGACCAGCGCACGCGCGACGCTCTGCAGAAAAGCGTCCAACTGGCCATCGAGATCACCACCAACTCCCAGGAGGCCGCCGCCAGGTGACCAGAATTGCTCCCCAGCGCCCTTTCTGCCGGTCACTTTATGTCACTGACATAGATAGATGAGCAGAAACGCAGTTCTTGGAGTCAGGGAATCATTTTCGAAGTGATGAAGTCAACTTTGATCATTGTGGTTGGGAACTCTCTCAGGCATGAAGCCGAACGTCTGGAGCAGGAAGCTCGCGGGAAGCTGGAGCGGCAGAAGATCACCGACCAGGCGGAGGCCGAGCGAGCCAGGAAGGAGCTCCTGGAGCTGGAGGCCCTCAGGTGCCTTCCTCTTCCTCTCGCCGTCACTCCTTTCCCGCCGCCCGTCCGCGTTCTCATTTTTTGTTCCGTCTGCATTGCGCGCCAGTGCCGCCGTGGAGAGCACCGGCGCAGCCAAAGCTGAAGCCCAGTCCCGAGCCGAGGCGGCTCGCATCCAGGGCGAGGCGGCCGTCCACGAGGCCAAACTGAAGGTCGAGGCTCAGCGCATCGAGGCGGTACGTCACCTGCCCGTCGCCATTGTGACACGTTCATGTGCATGCGTCACACTCGTGCACACCCACTTTCATGCTAAACACAACATTTTTGATATCTTGGGCCCGTTTGGGGTCAACTTTCAGGTTGACCCTCAAATGCAGTCCAATCTTTACAGGTCAGTTCAAGTTGACCTCGTGTCAACTTTTGAACGTTTGAGTAGTTTTTGCACACCTAGAACAAGGAGCCGACGAGCACAAGAGGTGTTTGATCCATGAACGTTTCCACAGACATCCACCTGTGTGCCTTTCTGTGACTCCTCCAGTCTCTGTTGCAACCTGGTGACGATGCTGTGACACTGAGCCCAGTAGCCAACATCCTGTTCCCGAGCCCTGTGCTTTGTTGGTCAATTGTTAGACATCTCGGCGGTGTGCAAATGTCAACAGTCGTCAAAACGGCGATTCCCGCTCAGACGCGCGTGTGCTTCCAGGAGGCGGAGCTGGATCGGCTGGCCAAGGCTCGTGAGCAGGAGCTGATCTACAGGAAGAAGATGGATCAACTCGAGGTGGACAAGCAGGAACAGCTCGCCAACATCGAGAGCGAACGCTTCCGCCAGCTCGTCAGCAGTCTGGGCAGCGATACGCTCGCCGAGATGGCGCGTGCCGGACCTGAGCTGCAGGTATGGCCGTTGTCGTCACCATCATTGTGTGAATTCGCCACGCCGTTGCCATTGGCTGCAGTTACATGACCGCCCCATTCATCTCGCGTGTAGGTGAAAATGCTGCAGGCCCTCGGCCTCAAGTCCACCCTCATCACGGACGGCTCCTCCCCCATCAACCTCTTCACCACCGCCAACGGCCTGCTGGGGGCGCTGCCAACGCCTTCCCAGTGACTCCGCGGGGGAAAAGCAAGGAGCACGTTTCTTTGAAAGCGACCAGAGCAAAATCAAATATTCACTCATCAAAACTTGCGCAAATCCATCAAAATAGAGGAGAATATCACATACGCACTATAAGCACCTTTCTCCCTGTGTGAAGATAATAAATCATATGCAAAAATGCGTGTCTGTGCGACCAAAGATTATTTTTTTGTTTAATGTGATGAGAGTGCAAGTTGAGAAATTGATATCGCGCCAGTATTTTATTTGATATTGTAAAAAATAAATAAATAAATCGTAATAATAATAATTCTCAGCCCCCATGTATCGGTCGAGCCCCCTTTTATCCACTGGAGAGAAGCACTCCTGGAGCCATGCCTGGCAAGCGGCGTTGGCAATAGCCGAAGCTAGCAAGACTAACCGTTATCATCCGCACAAGCATTTCCTTGCATCCATTTTGTAAGTAGTGCTTCTTTCTCCCTACCCTGCCCCACTTAGAGACACACACACACACACACACACACATACTGTAGAGTCCCCCGCCGCCGCTGCCAGGTCTTTGAATAATTGATTGCAGTAATGTGAAATGGCCGAGTGGATATCGTCTCTGCATCCCGCCCTCCTCTCGGTCCCATCTGACGGTTGCCGTGGCAACGCGCTCAGTTCCTTGCCAGACGCTGCGTTTCAATCTAATTATCATCAATAATGAGATTTGATCGCCAGTTGCATGTAAAGACAGCTTTATTTTGAAATCTTATAAATGTGCGCATGCACTGATAGGCCATAATATCGTGACGCAGCTGAGCGGGCGGTACCAAAGAGAATAGAAATACAAAAATACGAAGGTCACGTGTCAAAAAAATAAAAGTAGCACAAACGGTGTGGCCGTGGACACGTTTGAACATTTAGAAACGGATTTTTCAATTAAAATCATCTCGAGATAAAAATGTGAACAAAGCAAAAAGTAGCAGCATTTTTTTGCATTTAATCATGACAAATCCACATGTTGCCAAAAACAGTTTTGGTAATCTTGAAAACTGCCATGTTAACGTCAGGTTAGCTTCAAGTCGGAATTTGTTTAAAACAATCTTGTGGCAGACGGAATTTTTCGAGCACGGGAGGCAAAATACATCAAGATTTCATGATTGAAGATTCAAGAGTTCAAAATTAGAGAAGATCAAAATCAAAATGTAAACAAGTCAATGAAAGCCTTAAAACATTTGTTCGATCAAAACATCCTGCTCACATTTTCGGCTGCAAAAACTGAAAACGACGAAGTTACCGTCAAGTCGGTAAACCGTGCGGCAGGCGAACTTGTTGGTCGGACACCATTTTCATGCGCACACAAGACCAAACTGCGCCAATGTTAGCTGAGGTTAGCTCGATGGCGCTAGTGGTTGGTTAGTAAATTTTTTATTAGTAAACCAGCATGCGAATTATAAGTATAACCATTAATCGATTCACAAATTATTCAACAACTATTTTGATAATCGAGATGTTCTCTGATTTCTTGAGCCCTCCATGAAAGCAGACTGATTGGCTTTGTTTTTTTAAAAGCGAGACATTTGCAAACATCGGCTTTCCATCCATTGTCGAATAAACCAGAACTGAGTCAGAATCAATTGATGTTTCTGCATTTTCTGCACAGGCAATTTTGCAATCATGTTTTGGACGAATGGAACAGAAATTTGATCAAAACATTGATCTGATTTATCAATCAACAGAAGAATCGATGATCAAAATAATTGTTCGTCACTTTAACTTATTTCCAAAGTGCTACCGAAAGAAGGCCATGTGACAAAGTGTCACAGGTTGTAAACATGCAGCATTACACGAGATTCGTCGGTGACCTAAGCGTGTCCGCCAACATGTGACGGGCGCTCGCCACGGTAACAGACGGCACAAACAGGCTTTTGTAAACTTTTAAGTGCAAAAAAATAATAAATGCTTGTTTGGGTTGCTTTGGTCGGTCATGCAGATGTTCCCCACCGCTAACATAGAGGAATGCTGTTGGTCTCCATGGCAACAAGAGTTCCCATGGCGGAGGTAGAACATCGGGGGACATGCTCGTCGTGCAGGGACTGGAAGTCGGCGGCGGGGGCTGTGGGGCGGCGTTCTCCAGACGGGAGGCGGCACCGATGTGTTATCCCGATTTCAAAATCACTGTGGGAATAAAACAAAACAAATTGTCAGGCTGTGTTTGAAATCCTTCACTCATTCTCATGCTACTCCTCTTGGCATGCCTGCATTGGCCACCTGAGGGCAGTATAATACAGTCCGACAGACACAAACAAAGAGTCACCGATACTCTCCTTGACTCAGCGAGGTGCAAGAATATTGGTCGTTTTTCACTGAGGATAAAGAATATATGCAAGTGAGCATGGTTATATTTGTATTTGCTCATATTTCCCAATTGGAAATATGTGCCTTGGCTCAGTAAATGTTGGGAAACATTCACCTAAAGGGCCATCATGCCGACAGCTAATTGTCGTTGCTAATTGTTACCTTGTCTATGTGTTATTTTCATGATCTGAAATCCGAACCACCCGCAAGTGGCCAATGCACGACATAGTGACTTCTGAGTGATTTGGATGCCAGGCATCAAATGTACAACCTAAGCTTAAAAAGTGTCTTACATTCGCGGTTGAGCACGATGGCGGCCACGATGATGGCGATGCCTCCCAAGATGGCCACCACAGACAGCACCATGGCATTACGGCCCAAACGGCGGGCGCCGTCCACGTTCCCCTGCAGCAGGCTGTTACGAGACTGAAACAACAGTGTGGTGTGAGGCCTTCCATCCATCCATCCATCCATCCATCCATCCATCCATCCATCCATCCATCCATCCATCCATCCATCAGTCGATTTTCTGTTTTGCTCCTCTTGCTCAGGGTTGTGGAGAGCCTGAGCCTACCGTCGCTGACTTGGTCCAAAAGGCACAATGAGTTGTTGGACTGCCAGTTGTAATAGAGTTTCATGATCTTAGGAGCTAAGCTGACTGGGGCTTTTTGCCCCTGGCAGAGTAATCACAGGGTTCCCACGGGACCTTAAAGTTCATAAAAATCCAGAAAAAAGAAGTAAGATTATGTTCTTAATTGTCCTTAATTTTCATTGAAAGCTTCTAAAATGAATAAAAATCCTTAAAAATTAACCTGTGGCGTTCATTTCATTTGTGGATGTCATTTTCCCCACCCTTCCAATTAATCGTTTTGTCGGAAAATGCACCTGGCGCCCTTCCCCTCAAACCCTGTTGTCGGGCTCCATGCCTTCCTGGTTCCCGCTCTACCTATCCCGTCGTCTCCGATCAGTTCCGATGATGATCATGTGATCACTTCGGGTCATTTCGGGCCAATTTGACATACAGGATGTCAAAAAAGGGTTAGCTGATTGCCCCTAAAAATAAAGATGTGCCATTCTTTTGGCAGCAATGATTTGAATACCAGCTCAGTGATTTGTGCCTTTCTGTTCATTAAATCCACCGTGAATCCCCAGCTGAATAGAGAAAAAGTCCTTAAAAATGGCTAAATTTGCCCTCAAAAGTCCTTAAAAAGCTCCATAAATAAAAAATCAAGTGGAAGAGTGGGAACACTGCTCTACATTGTTCTTAGGTGTCAGTGTGAGCGCAAAGAGGATGAGAAAATGGATGGCTACACGTTTTTGGAAACCTACGAAGGTACGGGTAGAACATGCAAACTCACACCGAACAGCCAGAGCCGGACTCGAACCCTGCATCTCCGCAGCACAATGCCGACGCATTAACCACTCGACTACCAGGCAGGGAATGAATGGTCTCAATTGTTCTTCGGTGTGAATGTGAATAGTTGCGCTGGTAAGCGCAGCATAAAATGGATAGCCATGCATGTTTTTGAGAACACACAGGAAGGCTGAAGAGGGAATCGAAACCTGCACCTCCGCGGTGCAACGTCGATGCACAAACCATTGTCATTCCAGGTAGGTCATACACTTTACATTGTCCCTATATAAGATCGTTTCTTGAAATGTAACTACATGGAAAGCAAGGCTTTTTTTTGTAAAGTTATTTTTTAAGTATAAGAAGGCATTTTTCACAACAACAACAAAAAAACAACCATGTAGTGTAAGGCATTTTTTACAGTCCAAAAAAATGACGATGTACAGTATAGTAAGGCGGTTTTGGCCAAAAAAAACGACCATGTATAGTAAGGCGTTTTGGGCTGAAAAAAACGACCATGTATAGTAAGGCGTTTTTGGCCGAAAAAAAAAACGACCATGTACAGTAAGGCGTTTTGGGCCGAAAAAAACGACCATGTATAGTAAGGCGTTTTGGGAAGGAAAAAAACGACCATGTATAGTAAGGCGTTTTGGGCTGAAAAAAACAACCAAGAATAGTAAGGCGTTTTTGGCCAAAAAAAAACGACCATGTATAGGATGGCGTTTTGGGCCGAAAAAAACGACCATGTATAGTAAGGCATTTTTGGCCCGAAAAAAACCGACCATGTATAGTAGGGCCTTTTTGGCAGAAAAAAAAACGAGGTATAGTTAGGCATTTTTGGCCCGAAAAAAACCGACCATGTATAACAAGGCGTTTTTGGCAGAAAAAAACGACCATGGATAGTAAGGCGTTTTTGGCCCGAAAAAAAAGACCATGTAGAGGAAGGCGTTTTGGGCCGAAAAAAAATGACCATGTATAGTAAGGCGTTTTGGGCCGAAAAATACGACCATGTATAGTAAGGCATTTTTGGCCGAAAAAAAATGCCCATGTATAGTAAGGCGTTTTGGGAAGGAAAAAAACGACCATGTACAGTAAGGTGTTTTTGGACAAAAAAAAACGACCATGTACAGTAAGGTGTTTTTGGACAAGAAAAAACAACCATGTATAGTAAGGCATTTTTGGCCGAAAAAAACGACCATGTATAGTAAGGCGTTTTTGG
>NW_017805134.1:1182442-1237994 GCF_001891065.2 Hippocampus comes | reverse complement strand
TAAGGCGTTTTGGGCCGAAAAAAATGACCATGTATAGTAAGGCGTTTTAGGCCGAAAAAAACGACCATTTATAGTCAGGCGTTTTGGGAAGGAAAAAAACGACCATGTACAGTCAGGCCTTTTTGGCCGAAAAAAAGGACCATGTATTGTCAGGCGTTTTTGGCCCAAAAAACCGACCATGTATTGGAAGGCCTTTTTGGCCAAAAAAAACGACCATGTATAGTGAGGCGTTTTGGGCCGAAAAAAACGACCATGTATAGTAAGGCGTTTCGGGCCGAAAAAAACGACCATGTATAGTAAGGCGTTTCGGGCCGAAAAAAACGACCATGTATAGTAAGGCGTTTCGGGCCGAAAAAAACGACCATGTATAGTAAGGCGTTTCGGGCCGAAAAAAACGACCATGTATAGTAAGGCGTTTCGGGCCGAAAAAAACGACCATGTATAGTAAGGCGTTTCGGGCCGAAAAAAACGACCATGTATAGTAAGGCGTTTCGGGCCGAAAAAAACGACCATGTATAGTAAGGCGTTTCGGGCCGAAAAAAACGACCATGTATAGTAAGGCGTTTCGGGCCGAAAAAAACGACCATGTATAGTAAGGCGTTTCGGGCCGAAAAAAACGACCATGTATAGTAAGGCGTTTCGGGCCGAAAAAAACGACCATGTATAGTAAGGCGTTTCGGGCCGAAAAAAACGACCATGTATAGTAAGGCGTTTCGGGCCGAAAAAAACGACCATGTATAGTAAGGCGTTTCGGGCCGAAAAAAACGACCATGTATAGTAAGGCGTTTCGGGCCGAAAAAAACGACCATGTATAGTAAGGCGTTTCGGGCCGAAAAAAACGACCATGTATAGTAAGGCGTTTCGGGCCGAAAAAAACGACCATGTATAGTAAGGCGTTTCGGGCCGAAAAAAACGACCATGTATAGTAAGGCGTTTCGGGCCGAAAAAAACGACCATGTATAGTAAGGCGTTTCGGGCCGAAAAAAACGACCATGTATAGTAAGGCGTTTCGGGCCGAAAAAAACGACCATGTATAGTAAGGCGTTTCGGGCCGAAAAAAACGACCATGTATAGTAAGGCGTTTCGGGCCGAAAAAAACGACCATGTATAGTAAGGCGTTTCGGGCCGAAAAAAACGACCATGTATAGTAAGGCGTTTCGGGCCGAAAAAAACGACCATGTATAGTAAGGCGTTTCGGGCCGAAAAAAACGACCATGTATAGTAAGGCGTTTCGGGCCGAAAAAAACGACCATGTATAGTAAGGCGTTTCGGGCCGAAAAAAACGACCATGTATAGTAAGGCGTTTCGGGCCGAAAAAAACGACCATGTATAGTAAGGCGTTTCGGGCCGAAAAAAACGACCATGTATAGTAAGGCGTTTCGGGCCGAAAAAAACGACCATGTATAGTAAGGCGTTTCGGGCCGAAAAAAACGACCATGTATAGTAAGGCGTTTCGGGCCGAAAAAAACGACCATGTATAGTAAGGCGTTTCGGGCCGAAAAAAACGACCATGTATAGTAAGGCGTTTCGGGCCGAAAAAAACGACCATGTATAGTAAGGCGTTTCGGGCCGAAAAAAACGACCATGTATAGTAAGGCGTTTCGGGCCGAAAAAAACGACCATGTATAGTAAGGCGTTTCGGGCCGAAAAAAACGACCATGTATAGTAAGGCGTTTCGGGCCGAAAAAAACGACCATGTATAGTAAGGCGTTTCGGGCCGAAAAAAACGACCATGTATAGTAAGGCGTTTCGGGCCGAAAAAAACGACCATGTATAGTAAGGCGTTTCGGGCCGAAAAAAACGACCATGTATAGTAAGGCGTTTCGGGCCGAAAAAAACGACCATGTATAGTAAGGCGTTTCGGGCCGAAAAAAACGACCATGTATAGTAAGGCGTTTCGGGCCGAAAAAAACGACCATGTATAGTAAGGCGTTTCGGGCCGAAAAAAACGACCATGTATAGTAAGGCGTTTCGGGCCGAAAAAAACGACCATGTATAGTAAGGCGTTTCGGGCCGAAAAAAACGACCATGTATAGTAAGGCGTTTCGGGCCGAAAAAAACGACCATGTATAGTAAGGCGTTTCGGGCCGAAAAAAACGACCATGTATAGTAAGGCGTTTCGGGCCGAAAAAAACGACCATGTATAGTAAGGCGTTTTTAGCCGAAAAAAATGACCGAAAAAAACGACCATGTATATATAGTAAGGCGTTTTTGGCCGAAAATTAACGACAAAATTAACGAGCATGTATATAGTAAGGCGTTTTTGGCCCGAAAAAAATGACCATGTATAGTCAGGCGTTTTTGGCAGAAAAAAACGACCTTGTACAGTAAGGCGTTTTTGGCCCGAAAAAAACCGACCATGTGTAATAAGGCGTTTTTGGCAGAAAAAAAACGACCATGTATAGTAAGGCGTTTTTGGCCGGAAAAAAAATGACCATGTATCGTAAGGTGTTTTTGCCCGAAAAAAACGACATAGTATAGTAAGGCGTTTTTAGCCGAAAAAAACGACATAGTATAGTAAGGCGTTTTTAGCCGAAAAAAACGACCATGTATAGTAAGGTGTATTTGGCCGAAAAAATAACGACCATGTATTGTAAGGCGTTTTTGGCCCAAAAAACCGACAATGTATTGTGAGGCGTTTTTGGCCCGAAAAAAAACCCCACCATGTATGGTAAGGCGTTTTTGGCCGAAAAAAACGACCATGTATAGTAAGGCGTTTTTAGCCGAAAAAAACGACATAGTATAGTATGCCGTTTTTGGCACGAAAAAAAATGACCATGTATAGTAAGGTGTTTTTGGCCGAAAAAAAAACGACCATGTATTGTAAGGCGTTTTGGGCCGAAAAAAACGACCATGTATAGTAAGGCGTTTTTGGCCCAAAAAACCGACCATGTATCGGAAGGTGTTTTGGCCCGAAAAAAGCGACCATGTATAGTAAGGCGTTTTTGGCCGAAAAAAACGACCATGTATAGTAAGGCGTTTTGGGCCGAAAAAAACGACCATGTATAGGAAGGCGTTTTGGGCCGAAAAAAACGACCATGTATAGGAAGGCGTTTTGGGCCGAAAAAAACGACCATGTATAGGAAGGCGTTTTGGGCCGAAAAAAACGACCATGTATAGGAAGGCGTTTTGGGCCGAAAAAAACGACCATGTATAGGAAGGCGTTTTGGGCCGAAAAAAACGACCATGTATAGGAAGGCGTTTTGGGCCGAAAAAAACGACCATGTATAGGAAGGCGTTTTGGGCCGAAAAAAACGACCATGTATAGGAAGGCGTTTTGGGCCGAAAAAAACGACCATGTATAGGAAGGCGTTTTGGGCCGAAAAAAACGACCATGTATAGGAAGGCGTTTTGGGCCGAAAAAAACGACCATGTATAGGAAGGCGTTTTGGGCCGAAAAAAACGACCATGTATAGGAAGGCGTTTTGGGCCGAAAAAAACGACCATGTATAGGAAGGCGTTTTGGGCCGAAAAAAACGACCATGTATAGGAAGGCGTTTTGGGCCGAAAAAAACGACCATGTATAGGAAGGCGTTTTGGGCCGAAAAAAACGACCATGTATAGGAAGGCGTTTTGGGCCGAAAAAAACGACCATGTATAGGAAGGCGTTTTGGGCCGAAAAAAACGACCATGTATAGGAAGGCGTTTTGGGCCGAAAAAAACGACCATGTATAGGAAGGCGTTTTGGGCCGAAAAAAACGACCATGTATAGGAAGGCGTTTTGGGCCGAAAAAAACGACCATGTATAGGAAGGCGTTTTGGGCCGAAAAAAACGACCATGTATAGGAAGGCGTTTTGGGCCGAAAAAAACGACCATGTATAGGAAGGCGTTTTGGGCCGAAAAAAACGACCATGTATAGGAAGGCGTTTTGGGCCGAAAAAAACGACCATGTATAGGAAGGCGTTTTGGGCCGAAAAAAACGACCATGTATAGGAAGGCGTTTTGGGCCGAAAAAAACGACCATGTATAGGAAGGCGTTTTGGGCCGAAAAAAACGACCATGTATAGGAAGGCGTTTTGGGCCGAAAAAAACGACCATGTATAGGAAGGCGTTTTGGGCCGAAAAAAACGACCATGTATAGGAAGGCGTTTTGGGCCGAAAAAAACGACCATGTATAGGAAGGCGTTTTGGGCCGAAAAAAACGACCATGTATAGGAAGGCGTTTTGGGCCGAAAAAAACGACCATGTATAGGAAGGCGTTTTGGGCCGAAAAAAACGACCATGTATAGGAAGGCGTTTTGGGCCGAAAAAAACGACCATGTATAGGAAGGCGTTTTGGGCCGAAAAAAACGACCATGTATAGGAAGGCGTTTTGGGCCGAAAAAAACGACCATGTATAGGAAGGCGTTTTGGGCCGAAAAAAACGACCATGTATAGGAAGGCGTTTTGGGCCGAAAAAAACGACCATGTATAGGAAGGCGTTTTGGGCCGAAAAAAACGACCATGTATAGGAAGGCGTTTTGGGCCGAAAAAAACGACCATGTACAGTAAGGCGTTTTTGGCCCAAAAAACCGACCATGTATCGGAAGGCGTTTTGGCCCGAAAAAAGCGACCATGTATAGTAAGGCGTTTTTGGCCGAAAAAAACGACCACGTATAGTCCGCCATTTTTAGCCGAAAGAAATGACCATGCATTCGGCGTTTTGTGAATTGTCCCTCGGTTTGAGTGTGAGCGCGAATATTTGTGCGGGGAAGAGGATCAGAAAATGCACCGCGACACACATTTTTGAGAACGCACAGAAAGGCCGGAGCCTGAGTTGAACCCTCCACCTTCGCAGCCCAACGCCGACACACTAACCCTTCGACTACCAGGCAGGTCATGAACACTCCAGCAGACAGTTCCTAAGGTCAAGGATCAGACAAAGCCTGGCTCTTAAACCTCCCATGAAAGACAAAAACTCCCCCTCAGGAGCCAAGACTCGTTTGAGACTTCCACCCAATTCATCTGACTTGAGTCTCCACCTGTGGCTCAGGCTAACATGCTTGCACCTACCATGAGGGAGAATGTGAGGGCCAAAATGTTGATGGGCCACAGAGGGCAGAAGCAGGACAGGATGGCCAGCATCAGGTAGTCTGGTGGTTTGGACTCTTGGGCCGGACCCTCTGTCATGGCACTGGGCCGGCGGCCAAGCGACGGCCGTGGGGAGTTGAGCGACGGCCTCGGGGAGTTGTGTGCCACCGAACCCGATCGGCTCTCCGAACGAGGACGCCCGTTGGCGTGACCCCCTTTTACCGGGCTGGACGGGGACGTGGCCATCAAGGCACAGGGTGGGGCAGGACCCACACCGTTACCTGGAGGTGGAGATCAGGTGTACAAGTTTCTCATTTGACTGGACAAAAACCAAGTGGGAGGGGTCTTCTTACCAATCTTGTCGCTCACTGCCAAGTGCTCCGTGGATCCAGTGGTAGGGGGTGGGGTTTCTTGGCCATCACCGCCTGGTTGGCACGTCACCGCCGCACGCTCGGCGTCTCCGTCTCCCACACGCTGCGACTCGTCCATGCTGCCAGAGGGGCCGGGCTACACAGATGCAAAAGAAAAGCTGGGGACAAAAACAGATATGCTTTGCTGTGATGGTCAAGATGTGTTTCTTCCAAATCATCTCAATTGTGTCATATCAATGCCTCGCCCAAAATGACCGCTAAACAATTTAGAACATTTATTCGCAGACAATCTGAGGTGCTGCTATTGTGATTTCACGTCAATGATGCCCAGTGACGCATCAACGGCCAGTCAATGAAGTTGCAGGAAGGCAGGACAGAAGTCCACGTAACGGAGAGAAGTAATACATGCTGACCGAGCAAATGAAGTGAAGGATAGTTAGCCTGTGATTGACAGTAAACCAGTCAACTTCTGCTCTCTTCATCTTTTTATTTTTGTTCTGGATAAAGTCAACGGCAGACGAGCAACGAGCCAATGCAATAGACGCCACCTGGTGGTGGCTTCCTGCATGATTTGTGAGCTCATCACCAACAACGGTACTTCTTTTATTTTGAAAAGCCATCAAGGCGTAGACTGAATGAACCCCACCTTAGATTTATAGACTCAGAGAATGTCATTTATTTATGACCGTGCACTCACACACACACACACACACACACACACACACATACACACACACACACACACACACACACACACACACACACACACCACTAATGGTGTGTGTGCATTGCAGTTGAAGGTGTGATGCCACACTCAGGTGATTGCACAAAAAGGCGTGACATGACGCCCCCCACCCCGAACACCCAACACATACTCTCACACGCACGCACACGCACTTTCAAGAACACACGCGCACACACACATATACACACACATACACTTACACACACAAAGTCCTTACCTGCTCTAACAAACCGGGAGCTGCTGAGTGTTCATTTTTTGGTGAGCAGAAGAAAAAGCTGCGATCCACCGATGTCGGCAACAGCAATGATGATCAACAAAGATTATCACTGATCATGATAATTATCATTGGTAGCATCACTTTCATTTGTAATGATGGTGAGCTGGAGTCCAAATGGTGGAAGGTCTGTTGAAAACGATGAAGACAATGAAGACTCTGCTGCAGCTTGACTGCAACAACTGCAAAGGGAGGGGAGGGTGTGTGTGTGTGTGTGTGTGTGTGTGTGTGTGTGTGTGTGTGTGTGTGTGTGTGTGTGTACGCGAGCGTGCGTGCGGGTACGGATGTGTGTGCGTGCGTGCGCGTGAGCGAACATGAGCGTCCTCTCATTGCGTGAACGTCAAGAGATCGACAATGTGTCAGCCACGTTTCCTTTATATGTTTATTATTCCATTTGCTAAACATGGGTAGAATGTTTGTATGTGGACACGCCCCCTCTGCAGAGAATGACATGCTCACGTATGACCAGTGCGAGTGCTAATCATCGCTCTTATTTTGAAGGGCCAGCAAATGAATTCCGGCGTGTTTGTGCACAACTGCTATTCTATTTAACGCGGTGTCATAACAGTGCACCAACGCACTCAGCATCGCCATTGTCATCATCATCTAACAGTGCTGCTTTTATTCTCTATCTCTCTTCGTCGACTTTTTCTTTTTTTTTAATTTATTTTAAAAGGGGAATTTGCAATTGTAATAACATTTTTTAAAAATCAGCCATTTTTCATCCATGTTGTTCAACCTTTTTGTCGTACATGATTCGTCTGTGAAAAAAATGTGATTTAGCTTTGAATAAATGCAAAATGTATTTCTTTCGAATCTGTTACGAGTCACCGATCGTGTCGTGGTACACACGCCGGCATTGTGTGAGGGCAGCATGGGATCGGTTCCCACTCAGTGACGGTGTGAATGTGGATGTGAATGGTCGTTTGTCTTTGTATGTGCCCTGCGACTGACTGGCGACCAGTTAAGGGTGTAGCCTCCCTTCTGCCTGAAGTCAGCTGGGATAGGCTCCAGCAAGCGGTGTTGAAAATGGGATGCATGGATGGACGAATCTGTTCCTATTGTGCCCACTTATTATTCAATGCGTTGAATATCAGCTAAATTGTCACTCGGTCGAATTTTTATAGCTAATAATTGACTTGGCCTATACACATGAAAATAATATTTTTGTGTTACTTTATGAATAGTATTTGCCATTTTCAACGCCGCTCAATGGAAAAAGGACTGAAACCACCTGCTTCTTTAGACGTCAGTTTTGCACATTTGTTTTCGTTTCGTTTTATTTTGCTTTTTTTAGTGCTTGTCTGACACGTCGCCCCCAAAATGAACATCACCCAAATACATTTGGTTTCGTTTGGTAAAATTCTGGCAGGAATTTTGCAAACGCGTTTGGAAGGGACGACTTCCGGTGTGTGTGTGTGTTTTTTTTCGGTCGTTTCCGGGCTGACGAACGCCCGAAATCAAGTCAACAAAGATGAGCAAAATCGGACAATCGAGCAAAGCTGAAGTGCTGAGCGGTTACCTGATGGAGCGGCTCACGCAGCTGCTGCGGGACATCGTGGATGTAGTGGAGGACGCGGTCAGCGAGTACCGGGAGGAGACGCTGCGGACGCGGCTGGAGAACGAGAGCCTTCGGCGGCAGCTTGGCGAATTCCTAAGGCCGCCTGACGAGCTTTGGGCCCGGCCCCAACCTCCCAGTAAGCCGGCCGAAGTAGCACCTCGCATTCTCGAAGCTCGCTCCCGATGGGGCCGCGTTCTTGTTTGCCAGAGATTTGGAGATTCACCGCGGCTCAAGTGCAACTTAAAACTCCTTTCTTTTCAAGTTTCACCCTGGAACTTTTATTCGGCGACCGTTTAATTAAAGTCCCATTGGTCCTTGGTTGTTTCCTTTTGAACAAGCAGACCACGTGTCCTTTTGGCTCCATTCATGTTGTTGTATTCGAACATGACGTCAAGTAACTTGTTCAATTTCGAGGAGATATAATTGCATTGGATTGGCAATTCGGTGCTGTTGTCAAATCCATCTTTTTCCCTTTTCATCGAAGGCACCTGGCTAACGTCAAGCCTTTTTTTAATCGCAGCACTTTGCAGCAGTAAACACACCTTTGCGACCTCTGGGCTTGATTAATTTGCTGTAGTGCAATTTATTGTGGAGTCAGTCAGCCAGTCCTCCTCCAAACATTTCCAGTTGGCCCCAAATGCTGCTGCTGGCCAGAGAGCTCACATAATTCCAATTTTAACCTCTTTAATATTCTTTTGCAGGGTGTCAGTTTTGAAGGTTTTGCTGAGTGGATTTTTTTTTTCTTGTGTGCGTTCAGGCTCCAACAAGCATCTCGTTGCTCGCGACCAAGAGCAAGTTTGCGCCCCCACCCACGTCCAAACACCCCCCGCGAGCACGTCCAAGCGGACAGGGGCGGAGCTCCCCCGTTCGGATGAGACCTTTCCCAAAACACATTTTGTTGTTCCCGCCCCGACGCTCAGAGAGGAGCCGCGGCCGCCTTCCCCTCTCGTCATCAAACATGAACAGGACGAGTTAAAAGTCACGCCTCGCAAAAATTGTGCAGAGGTACCCATGGCCAGTGTGCACGTTCACTTCTCCAAGGGCAATACCGATGCCAGCACGGTGAAGGAGCGACAACAAACAGAAAGAAACGGTAAAAACTGATCGAGCCATGATGAATGATAGCGAACGAAAGATTATTTTTTTTTAATTGTCATGATTTTTTTGAAGGCCAGGTTAGAGAGACGGCAGCGGCGGGCGCCATCGTGTACGAGTGCCCCCGCTGCGGTGAGGTCTTTGCTCAGGCGGCCCGGCTGCGCCTCCACCTGGAACAGAAGCGCAAGACCTACGCCTGCAATTGGTGCTGCAAATCCTTCGCGCAGTCGGCCGATCTGCGACGTCACATGCGCACGCACACGGGCGAGCGGCCGCACCGCTGCACCTTTTGCGCCAAGAGCTTCAGCCAGAGGGGAAACCTGCGGCGGCACGTGCGCATCCACACGGGCGAGCGGCCGTACAAGTGCGCCGTGTGTCGACGCACGTTCAGTGACGGAGACACGCTCAAGAAACACATGCGCACCTACGCGCACCAAAAAGCCCGCGACAGCCACGGCGGCGCCGGCACGTGACTGTGCCGCACGTCACAACCCGGATGGACACCAAGTGGCAAGTTTGTAACACAAGCCAACTTTCTCATCTATTCACTTGTTCAGCATTTCAAGCTGGCATTGAAATTATGCCACAGCAACATCATTCACGCCATGAGGTCAAAAGGTGCTTTTTATGGGGGGGAGGGGAGAGACACAGGTAGCCAAGCACTAAAAACAACTGGTAATCATTTTAAACATTTATTCCAGCCCATACAAACGTATTCAACAGGGTGGTGAATGTCAAGCTTGATAAGCTGCAAGATACTGATGATGACCTCCACTTGGAAATGAGAAGAAAGCAAAATGTGAAAAGTGTTTTTATTGGGGTGGGTGGGGGGTCATGGGTCACTGCTGCAAGACAAAATACAAACCTAGAAAAATACTCCAGAAAGGAAATGAAAAACATGAAAGCACAACTACAGTTGCAATAGTTCTAAATAAACATGGAGAAGTTCAATTCGTTTACTTGTCTGTGACCAACAAACAAAAAACAACAAATGGCTACATTTGCCATCTTGACTCACCTCCCCTCAGCACAAACTCAAGTGGACTGGGACCTTTCAAAACTATATTATCCACACTTGTTGTGAACAGGCTGAACAGGAGGAAGGCCGACGGGTGCGGGGCCATCTGGCGGACACGGTCACGTGACCTCACAGGAAGGGACGCCACCGCCGTCCAGACCCGCACGTACGCTTCAGGCCAACGTGCTGGAAGAGGGAAGCCGGCAGAGTGGCTGAGGGTCACATGACTGGCCGGTCCAGACGGATGCTGCGTGTCGGACTGGCGCTCCATGTCGGACCTGACAAAACAAAAGCACTTTAGTGCAATGATGTCAGGAGTTGAAATGTTTCCTCAATGGCGAATGCTGAAGGGCTTCCACATTGAATTGAAATAATCAAAATTTTTGGGGAGGACTTGCGCAAGAACAAAGTGCCGGTATGATCGGCTCACCTGCTTGGGCGTGCCCGGTTTGGAAGGGGATAGGCGCCGGCTCACTCGGAGGCAAAGGGCACTTCGGGAGGGGGGGGCTTGACGGTCACGGGTTGAGACGTGCGGCGGGGCGGCGAAGGTTTGGGCTGAGCCTGCTGCTGCACCGTGTCATAATAGGTCACGCCCCCGTACGTCACCTGCGCTTGACCCTAAAGGGCGGCAAGTAACGACACATCATCATCATCACTTTCCGATTGACCACCATGTCCCATTTTTGGACGCCGTGCCGTTTCTTGGTGTACCTGAGGGCTCGGGTACATGGCAGGGTAAGGGAAGGTCATGACCCCTTGCGGTGGGTAGAAAGGCGGCGGCAGAAGTTGCTGCGGTTGCCCTGGCGACAGAGGGACAGGGGGGCCTCCATAGAGGGTGGGGTTTGCGATGGGGCCTCCTGATTGGTGGGGATGGATACCTGAGGCGGCGATACACACAAAAAGCATAAAAAACAAAATTAGAGAGAGAGAGAAAAATGGGACATGCTTGAACGTGTTTGATGACCAACCTGGATGGGGGATGTGCATTTCTGGCTGGACCAGCATGCCTTGGGGCGGCATGGGTGCCGCTCCATCGCCGTGTGTGTAAATTGGTCCCTGGTACGTTACTGGCGAATGCAAACACAACCGATTCAATTTGTCAGCGAGTTAATGCCGGTCGGGAGGAGCAAGAAGAAAAAAAGAGAGCAATCCTAACTGGGCTCGTAGTAGTGTCCTTCCATGACGCCCATGTGCATGGGTGCCGCTTCGGCGACACCTCTCTGTCTCTGGGACGAGTAACGTTTGGCCCGGTTGGAGCCGCCCGACAGCTCGTCCAGCGCCGAGAACGCCGGTGGCCTGCCGGCGACGTGAAGGCCGCCACTCAGGCCTGTGGACGACGACAAACAAAAATGGTGGGATCGTTCCTTCCGCCATCCACTGAAAAGCCCCTTGCAGCCACGAGCGATGTGGCGCAAACGTGCGGTGGTCATCAAATGACCTGTTTGCTAGATGACTTGATGGGAGAGGCCTCGCTCAACAATGCGACGTAAGAAAAGTGTGTGTGTATCATTTTTGCTACCAACAGCCATTGTTAAATGTTACTGTTTGCATTTAGCGTTATGGATATTATATCAGCACTGAAACATTGATTTGGATTCCACTATCAATGTGCTCATTTCTCATTTCCCCCTGCCGCATCACAATCACGCCATTTTGATATCGTGGACGATGTGCAACAATGAATTGAAAACCTCCTCACCACTCGAACAGAATTTTCCTTTGTCGTGTCTCACCTCTAATCTCTGAGTGGACGTAGGGGGCGGGGTTCTGGTTCCATGACTGTCCGGGCACCAGACTCAGCCGAGCCACATCCTGGTCGAGCTCGGTCCCGCCTCGCCCCGCCGTGTTCTTCACTCCTGCCGCCGCCTCCTCCACCGACGTCTGTTTGCTGCCTAATTCGGCCGGCCGAGAGCGACTCCTGCGGGCCAGCGAGTACGACTTTCGCTCGACGGGCCGCTCGGCGGGAGGGGAGGCTTCCCGGGGGGCCGCCGACGCGTGGGGAGTTTGGGCTGAGGCGGAGCCCCCCTGCTGTTCTGGCGGCTGTCTCCGAGGCGACGCGCTCCGATACGGCGCGTGCTCAACGGGAAGCGCCCCACTACTCTGGAGGCGGTCCTCTTGGCTAACCGGGGGGTCCTCGGTCGCCCTCCCCACGCCGCTGTGAACTCCCCTGCCGGCCAACCCCCTTTCTGCCGGAGACTCAGGCGGACCTTTGGGACCCGCTCTTTCTCTGGCATGGAGCTGAGGAGTGTGCGATTCTCTCCCTCCGTGGTGGGGCTGCTGTGACGAAAAGTGGGGGGGTCGGCTGCGGGAAGGGTTGCTGCGCTGGCCGGGCGCAAGTGGGACTGAGGCGGGAGATGAGTGATGAGGAGGAGCGCCTCGGCCGGGACCCCCGCTGCTGCCTCCTCTTCCTCCCCGATTGCTCTGCCAGGAGCGCAGGGCTCGGTCTCCCCCGTCCCGCCATCGCTGCTCTCGGTTGGGGGACACCGACGACCTGCGCACACAAACAAACTTGACGCCACGCAAGCTGGGACCCCAAAAGTAAAGCTCCCATTATTGATTTTAACCTCATCCAAAACGCAAATAACATGGACATGCGTCGCGCAAACGAGAGGAAGATGAGCGGCGCTCGCTCACCGAGGTCGGCGATGCGCGAAGGGGCGCTCGCCGTTGCGGATGTCGTAGCCGTAGCTGGCGATGAGCTCCTCGCGACTCTTGGGCGCTTGCTCCTCCTCGCGGAACTTGTCGTGCTCCCAGCGCCCTTCGTCCTTCCACAGCTTCCTGTTCCTGCCTTTGGGCCTGGATGGGACACAAGAGGACCGGGGGGGGGGTGAGATGCCGTTGGCGAATGCAGACAACCGAGCAGAGACGGTGTTACCTCTCTTCCTCTTGGGTGTGGCCTCTGACGTCGTGCTCAAAGAAGAGACCCTTGCGGGGGATGTAAGCCGGGTTCTTGCGGTCCTCGTCGTCATCCAGCTGCTGGCCCGACTGCCCTCCAGCTTTGGTCTCGGGGTCCACAGTCGACTCCTGCGGGTCACCCGAAGTGAGCGAGTCGAGCTGTGCCGTTCGAGCCGAGCGAGCTTACGAAATGGAGGCCCTCCACGACGCGTGCGTGCATTAGCAAGTGAGATCAATACGAAGCGTTCGTATTGGTCAGTGTAGGTCGTTTATGTACATTAAGGTGAATGTTACTTGTACGAATGAACAATTATGACCTCCAGCTTATAGACGAGACAGACATACTGTTACATCCACACAAGCTGTCAAACAAAAACTTGACAAGTGGAGCGAGCATGATGTCACTAACCTGACCGTCGCCGCTCTGTCGCTCTCCTGCCAACTTCCCTTTTTCATCTGACTCCTTGTCCTCTTTACTCTTCTCTTCCGCGCCTTCCTCATCCTCTTCCAGAGCCAATTCTGCCGGAGCGACGGGTTCAGATGGGCCGGCCGCCGCCGGAGCTTCTTCGTCGCTGTATCCATCTGCGTCTTCCTCTTCTTCTGCTCCCTACACCAAGACCAAGTTAACGTTTCCCAAGACAGGCTTGGGCTTGCGCCGACGTCAGAGACGGACGGTGCTTTTACCTCGGAGTGGGAGGCAATTTCTTCCGGATCTGCGCTGTCGTAGTCCGAGAGGACGGCTGGTGTGTGCAAACACACCCAGGAGACGTGTTAAGTGTGACAAAAGTGCAAAAACGCAAAGCACAAATGAATGATCAATGAGATCTTACCTTCTCCTACTCCATCTTCACTCTCCTGAAAAAGAGAAAACAAGCAAACTTTCACTCCCAAAAATGTTTAAAGCTCCCATACCACAATGTACTTTTTTTTCCCCAAATAATCTTTGATGTCCTTTTATTAGGTTTGCAAAATAATTTGGGTTGCGAAAGCCCAGGAGGCCCCTTTTCATGCTATTCAAGTTGGTCAAAAACACCTGGCCTTTAAAACGGCCGGCTTTCGCTGGAATATTCAGTACGTAAACAAGCTTTGCTCTGATTGGATCGTTGTTTCCCTCAAACTGGATACAGAAAACTGCTTTCCTCTGATTGACAGTTGGTGATATCTCAGTGTCTTTGGCAGCCTTGTCTGGAATTCACCAAGCAATGAGCAATATTGAGCCACACAGACGCCCTAAACGACGAACCTGTATCAGCTTTTGAGACTGCACATAAATCACATTGCACGTGATCACAACGAATAACACATACAAGACAGAGAAATAATAAAGGAAGAAATGCGGTGGTACAAGTGACATCTTATTTTGATTTAACACAAGATAATTGGTCTACGTGCATAAAGGACTGCACAAATCAAGTTTACTTCTGAGAGGCTTTAACATCCTACAAACTTGTGGCCCAAGCAGACTGATTACGTTGAGGCATGTGCGGAAGCTCAAAAAGTCGACTTCTGGGCTTCTCGGTTTGAAAAGCAGCATTTATACGGAGTGACGTCACGCACAAGGACCCCAAGCCAAGTCTCCAAAAAGTAAGATCGATGTTGCACCCTTCGAGCTTTCTTTCATATGACACGTTTGACGTCATCGCGTAAACTCGCGTCCCACAACGGTTTCCCGGACAACAAGCACGGAACTTGAAAGAAGCCTTTTCTTTGGCCACGACATTTGTCGCAGGCAAGCCGCCTGGCGGGCGCGCTAACGTTAGCATGAAGCTAACAGCACTCACACACTCGGACTGCACTTCCTCCTTGGCCTCGGCGCGCTCCGAAGCGACCTCGGCCGGTTCGGGCTCTCTCCCTCCGCGGCTCTTGCTCGTCTGGGAGCCCGAATCCCGACTCTCTGAGCCCGAAGCGGACTCGTCCTCTTCGTCGTCACTGTCCTGGGACGCGCGCGTCCTCCTTCGCCGCCGGTCCGCCATCTTACTTCCACAGGAATGATGCTGGAAACGCACAGATGCATTGTGGGGCGGGGGAAACTGCGTCTTCTTCTTTGTCATACTGTCGCGTGTTGCTCAATAGCGCCCCCAGCTGTCTCCGTTGACAATTAATTGATCTTTGTCTGGTTTTCCTCACGGTTTCGCTTTCGGTACCCAAACGGCTTCAACACACGAAGATGAGAAAGCGAGCAACTTTTTTTATTCTTTTAATGCACACAATGCAATTGATAAAACTCTCCATGCGAGAGAAACTATTGTGTTTGTGCAGCAAGTCCGTGGGAAGACAAGTCGACAAAAAAGGAAACAATAGAAAAGCACCGCAATTTAGCCATTTACATTCCGTGTTCTCAATGTATTACAATTCCCAACCTAGATAACGGAAGCATGGAACTGCCTTTAAAAGGCAAACTCGTTCGACCGGATTTGAATGCGTTCGAATGAGTTTGACGGTCAAAAAATGTTAACTTCACACTGGCAATTCCACGCTTCTTTAAGGCTGCAATTAAATTGCTGGAAAATTGAGGATATTTTAATTGTATGACACAAATCAATTGTGATTTCAAAATCAACCTTTATGTCATCTTTTTCATCATTCAAAGGGGGGGGGGAGCAAGAAACAAATGCACTCAGCAGTGTACATATAGAATGATTATAATAATACAATATTATTCTCACTGACATTGTGCACCATATTAAGTTAAATGTTGCCCACTTAGCAGCCATTGCAGCCTGGTCATCATAGAAGGGGGATTCTCCCATCTTCACCCCCGTCAAGGTTTCTCATCTCCCCCCTCCCCAGATGTTTTTGGGGGGGAAATTTTTCCTTGCCCTCCTGGAGGCTAAAAGATCAACGGATGTCATTATTTGTCAACTGTGGACATGTGAAACCCTTAGAGATTTTCCCCATGAATGAGGGTTATAGAAACAAAATCGACTTGACATGAACTTGTCGGAAAGGGACGTTTTGCATTTGATGGACACCTTTGCTTTGTCGTCCTCTCCAACATATCCAACAAAGCTCCATAGATGAAAACCAAACGGTGCACCCGCTTGGCTTTTGTTTCCTTCCATTTGCTGTCATTGTTACTTTCTGCTAAGGGGAAAAACATGGACGTGGCCTTTCATGTGTCCTTGTCCGTCTTGAGCGTCACAATCATCATCTGAATACTGTGGTTGCCGGGTAAATTGGATCCAGCCAATTCAGATGTATTGGCGTCAAATGTCTCCAGATCAACGTCCACACAGGCCAGCTTCCACCTGTGCAGCAGCGCCTCAATGCTCCAATCGGCACTGAAAGACGTAGAAACACATTTTTGCTAACGCAAATGCTTTTGTGCTTTGTACAGTTGCCGTTACAGTGTGCATGTTCACTCACCTTCGTTCTTGGTATGTCACCCAAAATTGAGCGCTGGGGTTCTTTCGCAGAAGAAAAACCACGGTGACCAGGACGTCTTCAAAGTCTGCAATCAGATGGGGATACAAGTGGAAGGTGGGAAAGAGCAAATACAACTTTTCGACTTCCTGCGGAAGACAAGTTGTTCATGTGTCATGCAGGTTGTTTCGGGTCAAGTGGATGTGGTTACCCCGAGGCTCGTAAAAAACGTCGGACGCCAAGATGAGGTGGAGTGGTGGAAGCTGGAGCAGGTCGGGGGAGACTTCCCCCCAGGTGAGAGGCACTGTTAACACGTCATGCAGACCATTGGCCTCACAGCTGCGTCTGCAGTTTTCCAAGCACGCCGGCGCGTCGGCATTATCAGACAGGATGACCTTGGCGCCACAGCGGGATGCCAGCACGCCTGGAAGACTCACACCTGCACCCAGCTGTGGAAGCAAAGACGTCACCGTCAGCATTATCATCTTTGTCAATCATCATTCGTGTTCGGCAGCTTCACCTCCAGCACGGTCTTGTCCTTCACGTCAGCTCTTCTGCTCCAGATGTACTGAGCCAACACCACTGCACTGGGCCACACGTACATGCCATATTGCGCGTCCAACACCTGGCCGCACAGTCAATAACCTTTAACAAGTCACACTCAGTTATTTCTTCATCGCTGAGTGTTTATTTACCAAAAGTCTTGGCCCACCAATAATACATCAATCCTGTTGATAGGCTGTGCATCACACGTTAAACAAATATGATACCCCATAAGGCACTTAACACAAAGCGGTATAAGTCATGAAACCATTTTGGCCGTGATACACAACGACGATAAAGCGACGACAAAGTCGCATCGGGAGAAAAGCTAAACTCAACTTTTTGGATTTTAGTTTTCTGGTTTGCCTCGGCGCGTTCAATGACCACGAACAAAACGGGGCGTTACAAAGTTATACGGAAAAACCACCACGCATGGACACAACATAACAAGCAACAGCTAGTTAGGGAGGCCCCCGACAGCGATAAGTTGCCGTTGCACTGTTTTGTCATCGATACTGGCCAATGTTAGGCGTCCGTCATCGCTTGCGTGCCCTTTGCGGAGCCCGTCGGATTTCACGTGTTTTACCTCAGGAATGGACACACTCAGCGACTCATGCGAGTCGTTCTTGGTTTCCTCAAAGGTGAATGTTCTAAGAGTCACTGTGGGACTTTTGGGTCCCGTATCGTTCATCTCCTTTTAGAATACGTCGGGGTAATTTGGGGCAAATTACTGTCGCGATGTCTTCCGGTCATTACAATTGCGAGCGCATCTTTTCCGGCACGGTGCTTTAACAACCAATCAAATCATCTTATGTGATTGTTTGGACGGCCCGTCCAACAGTAGAACCAATGGGAAGACCCTACTTTGTATGAGCACTGGCCAATGAGCAACGAGTAAGTGCTTCGGGGGCGTGTCCCACATTGACAACCAGTTGCGATAGCATTGTGTCCCTCTGCCGCTAACTCGACGAGGTATTGCCCCCTCGCCATTCAGGCGAATTATATGTGATCATCTTCAGTGTCATAAGAGCTGACATGGAGCTACGTTGGACATGTTGCCACGTCTTATCAAGGGATTAGCTCGCTGGCTAATTTTCGGTCCTGCTCAGAACACAGAAGCGAACGAGCGCACAAAGCGCTAGCTCCTCGTTAGCTTGATTAAGTAGCGTCGCTGGCCGAATCGAAGGAAGGAAGGAAGGAATGAACCACAAGAGCAAGAAGAGGATTAAAGAGGCCAAACGGAGCGCCAGGCCTGAGTTGAAGGATTCGTTAGACTGGATCAAGCACGCTTATCATGACAATTTCAACGTGTCGCACAGCTCCGTCAAGGTAACCGGCAAATAGCACGCGAGGCTAAGCTAAAGGGAGCTAGCCGCGGCTAACTCGTCACGACGACGGTCTTTCCAGAATCTTCTCGACGTGATCACACAGCCCAGCCAACATTTGGCCGATCCTAACTTTACTAGTTGTTACAATGATATCCTTTGCTGAATAGCAGTCAAGACGGCAGACTATGGCAAACGTCAACGTCAGGAGCACTGTAGGCTAGTCCAAATGTGCAAAGGTTCAAAGTGTGCTTTTGTCCACGTTTGTCGCCACAGGACAATGTGGAACGAGTAGACGCGCTGCGTCTGAGCCCCGACAAGTTCATCGAGCGCTTCGAGAGGCCCTACAAGCCCGTGGTTCTGCTCCGCTGTCAGGAGTCTTGGGCAGCGCAGCAAAAATGGACCGTGGAGCGGCTCAAGCGCAAGTATCGCAACCAAAAGTTCAAATGCGGCGAGGACAACGACGGCTACTCGGTCAAGATGAAGATGAAGTACTATGTGGACTACCTGGAGAGCACACGTGACGACAGCCCGCTTTACATCTTCGACAGTAGCTACGGCGAGCACGCCAAACGACGAAAACTGCTCCAAGACTACCAGGTGCCCGTCTTCTTCACCGATGACCTCTTCCAATTCGCTGGAGAGAAGCGACGTCCGCCCTATAGGTGAGTGGCCCTTTGCAAGGACCTTCTTACCATGGTGATCCGACGTGACACTGTTTTTTATGTTTTTGTCCTCAGGTGGTTTGTGATGGGCCCTGCTCGTTCTGGCACTGGCATCCACATTGACCCGTTGGGCACCAGTGCTTGGAACGCGCTGGTCCAAGGACATAAGAGGTGGTGCCTGTTCCCCACCAACACACCCCGAGATCTCATCAAGGTGAACCGCGAAGATGGAGGCAACCAGCAGGACGAGGCCATCACCTGGTTTAACGTGGTCTACCCCCGCACGCAGCAGCCCGGCTGGCCTCCTGAGTTCCGACCGCTCGAGATCCTGCAGAGACCTGGAGAGACCGTCTTTGTGCCAGGTCAGTGGGAAGATGATTTGCACCATAATTTGACTTAGAAATACCCGTGAGCCTCTTTTGATCACTGTTTGACCCGATTGCCGACTATAAATTGAACTTGGCGAGGCTGAGGCAACCAACATGCGCATTGATGTTGCGGTTGTTACTAACAGGCGGCTGGTGGCACGTGGTGCTCAATCTGGACACGACCATTGCTGTCACGCAGAACTTTGCGAGCATCACAAATTTCCCCATCGTGTGGCACAAAACCGTACGAGGGCGGCCCAAACTATCCAGGAAGTGGTACCGGTAAGAAGCGTGCCGTTTCCATGATGACAATGACCATGACAGTGCTGCCATGACTTGCCAACGCCCCATCCCTTAAGTGTTTCCAGCTGCGAGCTGTCACTTGTGTTTTAAGCTTCTTGTTGTGAGCCCAAATCTGGCTGATCTTGTTCACGAGGCACATGTTGAGTGTTTTTTCTTACGTGTGTACCGGCCAGGATCCTGAAGCAGGAGCGACCCGACCTGGCGGCGCTGGCTGACCGAGTTGACCTGCAGGAGTCGACGGGCATCGCGTCTGACAGCTCCAGCGACTCGTCCTCATCCTCATCCAGCTCATCTGACTCAGACTCAGAGGTATATTGTGCCAGGTCGCTCCCCCGATTGTTTCTTTCTTTTAAAGCTGACGCCTTTTGGCAAATTTTTTTTTGTCCCTGAAGGCCGAGTCATGTTTGGAAGGGGATGCCGCATCCCACCACAGGAAGAAGAGACGCACGTGCGGCATGGCGGCCAACGGAGATGTCCGCGCTCACGATGACTGCCTGAGTAAAGCGAGGAGCTCGTCACGCTAATGACACTGCACGCAATGCCACTTTTTTTTTTTTTTTTTAAATTCTATAACGGTCACGACGTTCCTGCGGTGGAGATGTTTTAACTTGGTTCAGGAAGCACATGTGCCTTGTCAAACATCATTTGTGTTGATCAATAAAATGTTTAGTAAGATTTAAATGGCATTGAGTGATGTCACCACCGGGCTGCGGTTCGTTCAGCGGACTACAAACTCGAGCTCGATTTTTTTATTTTTTATTTTTTTTGGGCCACACTCGCCTGGATTATACTATGTTGAGCCCCCTTATACTTCTACGTGTTTGGCAGTCCCTGGTGATCATATTGGCCAATTCTTTGTTTCTTACCTTTTTCTTTATTTTGGGGGTGGGAGTGAATTTCTTAAATTTCTTAAACTTTTCAAACACTAGCCACCTACATGTACCACTCCCACATTTGGATTATCCAATTAACTGCTTCTCTTCATCATTCAAAACAAAGTAGTTGTCATATTCAATAATTTCCTGCTTTCAACGGACTCTTCAGGGGAAAGATGTGCGTCGGCGCATTATTTGAGCGTTGCCAAACTCGGAGAAACAAAAGTTCGTACGCGGCTTTATTTTGAAACATGACCGGACGTGCGCGTGCCAGGAGGCGTTTTCGGACAGACGCTTGACGTAGGGATTACAAAAGAGCGCGCGTGTCGCCGGCGCGAGTGTGCGCGCACTGCCGCGCAGGTCTGTTACTTTACGTCGGTCATGGAGCTGGAAGTGGAACCGAGCGTCGTCGTGTTCACTGCGCTCGCCTTGCTGGTGGCCGCCGCTGTGCTTCTTCGCCGCCGGCGCAAAGCCGCCTCTGACGACGGGCCTACGTCCGGATGCTTAGCGGCTCAGCTTCAGGTTGGCAGTCCTCCCCCATTAAACTTGAGCACACTGATTTGTTGTCTTTATAACGTGCAAATAAATCACCGCAAGTCAGACGTGTAAAAGCGCAACGGACGAATACGAATCTGCTCTCTCCTAATCGTTTCTTGTCCCGTTTTGATGCGCTCGATGTTAATCGCCTTTACAAGATGAGACTTATTCAAATAAACCTAGCGCGGAGCTTTGCAACCACTCGATCTAGCGTTTGCTTGTGACGGCACTTAATGTGGTTTTTTTGGAACGCTAAAACAAGTTCCAAGTTTGGAGTGAAAATTCCTCCCGAAGCGGTACACTTAGTGGGGCAGGTCGGGGATGTATGGACGGGTCTTCTTGGTAACCCGATCGCGCGCTGAAGGTGTTTGGTAACATGGGCTTACCTTTCAATTTGCGTCTTTGTCGTCGCTTCATCGTCAAAGAATTCACGTAGGTGGGCTACGCTGTGCCGTCGTGGAGGGGGATGGTGTTCCGAAAGAAGCACCGTGTGTGGAAGACGTGAGTCAGGGCGCGAGCGCATCTGGCGGTGGCAGCTTGTCAAGTGCGACGTGACCTGCAGATGACAGGTTTGGCGTCACCTAAATTCAGAAAACATGAAAAAAATAAGATTATACTTAGTGCAACTGGATGTTGCACTCTTGCTTATATACACCCCTACATACTGTATCTTTGAGCATGTATACATTTAAGGGGGTCCCAATTTCAAGACGGTATGTGCGTGGAGATCTGGAGTGTCAACTTGTTTGCATGACGGTTGTGGTTGTCTGAAGGGGCCAGTGACAACGGCGGAAGAACACACGTTTATAATGGCTACTGGTGTAACGCTTTGAATTTCACAGTTCAATCAACTCTTTTGTGTGACATTTCAAGTGAAAAGTCAGCAGCTAAAATATTTTACTCCTGGCTAAGTGCAACACTTGATCTTCTTTTCAGCAAAGAATTAAGGGTGTGCGGACAAGTGCCAGAGTTTCAACACTGTTAATACTTGTTACGCAATCGAAGAGATAGAGGACACTTAAATGACGCTGCGGGTTCGAACAACACTACTTTTTTTCACAGCAAACTGCTTGCTCAATACGTGTGGTGTGTTTTCAATGAACTTTGGACTCGTGTGACAATGTCTTTTTGGCTCAAAATCAATGACTAAGAATCATCGTTTATCTTTGGTCTTTGTAGGCTGTCCCAGAACCAAAAGCGGTTTCAGCAGAAGAGCCACAACCTGTCCAAGAGTCCCAGTCTTGTGCAGGAACAGTCTCTCAAACAGATGACCACCTTCCTGAACCTGTTTCTGAATCAGTGTCTGTTCCAGAAGCAATCTCAAAACCAGACCCACTTTTAGAACCAACGAGACTGAAAGTTTCCGAGCTTTTTCCAGACCCTGTGAACAAATTCTGCGCTGTTAAAGAAGGAGATTCTGAAAGCGAGCCAGTTTTAGCCTCACATTTAGTTCCACAAACTGTCCCTCAGCCAGAAGCCGTCGCCAGACCCGAACCAGTTCCTGTGCAAGAAACTAACCCTCAGCTAGAACCTGTACTTGAACCACTTACAACACCTGAAACTGTCTCTTGGCTAAAGCCCGTTTGTGAATCACTTTTAGCCCAAGAACCTGTTCCAGAAACAGTTACGCAGCCAGAACCTGTACTTGAAATACTTTTAGCACCAGAACCAGTTCCAGTAACTGTGACCCAGCCAGAACCTGTACTTGAACCACTTTCAATACCAGAATCTATCCCTGAGCTAAAACCTGTTTGTGAATCACTTTTAGCCCCCAAACCAATTCCAGAACCTGTATGTGAAACATTTTTAGCGCCAGAACCAGTTCCAGAAACTGTGACTCAGCCAGAACCCGTACTTTCAACACCAGAAACTGTCTCTCAGCTAAAACCTCTTTGTGAATCACTTTTAGCATCAGAACTAGTTCCAGAAACTGTTACTCAGTCAGAACCTGTACGTGAAACACTTTTGGCACCAGAACCAGTTCCCGGAACTGTTACTCAGCTAGAATCTGCCGCAGCCACATGTAGTGTTCAGGAACAAGTCTCAGAATCCACAGTAAAACCTGTTCTGGAACAAATTTTAGAAGCAGAACCATGCTCTCAAGCAGAACCAGAAGTAGCAGTGCTAGTTTCTGATGCAGTATCAGTGGCACAGGTCGTTCCAGAAGAAGAGCCGTCCTCAAAACCAGTCTCAGAATTGCAACCGGTTATCCAGTCAGAATCAGCACAGAATGAGGTCTTGCAGGTTGTGGCTGAGCAGGTTTTGGTTCACCTCGATCAATCTGGGTTAACACCGTTCCCAAGATCCGACCAGGAGAACCCACCGACTTCCGAACCTGTTGCGGAGCAAGCAGTGGACGTGGACTTTAAT
Source organism: Hippocampus comes (assembly GCF_001891065.2). Lineage (NCBI taxonomy): Eukaryota > Metazoa > Chordata > Actinopteri > Syngnathiformes > Syngnathidae > Hippocampus > Hippocampus comes. Next base: position 1,214,675 of record NW_017805134.1, on the reverse strand, counting down.
GGTAAGAATGCTCACATTCAGGAGGTCACGCAGGATCATATCATTCTGAGCAACATTTTTCCAGAGGATTTGTGTGATTGTGATGTTGAGGGGAAAAAAAAACAAACTCCGCACATGGACCGTCGTTGTGACTTACACTCAAGGCAGGAATCAAGCATTTGAGAGTCTCCAGGAAGTTGGCGTGTTTGTGAAGAGCAAATGAATGCAGCTTATGAGAATGTGTGTCTCTTCTGTAGTTCCCAGAAAACCATTGCGCTCATCCTGTCAGGCAAAAAGACTTAATCGGCTGTAATTCAATTAAGGGATTCATCTGCTCGCGTGGCGCTGTCACGACTGGAGAAAACATTCCGCTTGTGTCGCAGGTGAGGCGGCGGCGGCAGCGGTGGAGGAGGACAAAGTGACATTCACGCCCGGAAAGAAAGCCAACAAATTTGAAACGTCGATGACCAAGGAAGAAATGGAGGAGGAGCAAAGGTCAGCAAGTAGGAACAATACGATCCAAGCAATCCCAAATGTGTCTGCCATCATGTTGCGTTCGTTTGCTGTACAAGCAACGTCAAGTGAATATTGAACATCATTTGACTTGAGCCCATCAGTCATCAACAACTTTGTTTAGGATTTTTTTTATCTCAGTTGAGGTGCATTAGGCCAGAATATGTTCTTCCCTCCCAAAAAAAAAAAAAAAAAACGCAGAACTTTGATCAGGTCAGTTTCAAGGTTAATTTTTCTTGAATGTGCTCAAGTTAGTCAGCCAGTCCGATGGATGAATTTTTGTCATATTTAAGAAAAAAAAAACACATTTGGTGTAGCGCTTGCCCTCACTAGAATCACTTAAGGGTAAATTGAGGTTAATCCCATCTTGCATGACAGACAAAAAAACGATCACATGGCACAGACAATTATTATTGTTCCCACCAACGTTGTGTCACTGAGAACCCAACCGATGCTGCCTGCACAATTTGGGCAAGTCAGCCATGACAGCAAGACAGAATACAATTTTCAAGATCCATTTCTGTGGCTAGAAAAAAAAAAATCTTTTTTTTCTCTTTCAGCTAATCTGTGACTACGAGAAAACCAAATGGAAGATGATCCGACAAAACAGTGACGATTTTTGAAATGCTGAAAGTGGACTCAATGGGGGGAGGTGGGGGGGGGTGTTGCGTCATGGAAACAAGTAGAAGATCCAAGTTTTCATGTGAAGCTTAAATAAAATAGTTTGGGATGACCCATTTTAGCATTCTCTTCAAAGAGATGTTTTGGACGTGATTTGACATGTACCGTAATTACTCACTGGTTAACCAAACGTGTCCATCTGTCTGCCATCCGTCCGCCATTCGTCCATCGTCCGTCCGCCATTCGTCCATCGTCCGTCCGCCATTCGTCCATCATGCCGTTCCACCAGGGTACAACAGGAGCAGTTGGCAGCCATCTTCTTGCTCCTGAGGGAGAACGCGGAGGCTCTGGGTGAGGTGACGGAGGGTGACATGGAAGAGCAGCTCAAGCTCTACTCTCTGTGACCAACCCACGCCGTAATTGTCACTGTCTGGCAGTCGGAAGTCACGTGACGTCATCCATCCACTCGCTTTGCCCGCTGCCCGGCAACTTTTGGGCCGGCGCTTTTGTTTGCTAAGAAATAGCATAGAAAGGAGAAGTTGTTTCATTTGTACTAAAGTCATTGGAAAAAATAACACTTGTGCTGTTCTTTTACGCCACGGAAAAGGTGATTTGGAGGTCATCCGAGCCCTTTCTATCTTCAAGGTATTCAAAGAGTGTGTGTAAAAATTGTGTCAACCACCAGAACCGGCATACACAATTGCACCTTAACACTAACATCGGTCGCTAACTGAATCCAAGTTTGCCCAGCTAGCTAGAACCAGTTGTGATTTCCCTCCTACAGCTGGGCAAGGAGAAACATGGCCACCAATTTGCGATCAATTGCTTTATTGAACAAATGGTGACTAAATAAACCCCTAAGCCGTTTCCCATAAGAGCCGCATGGTCTCAACTCACCGTTTCCAGCCAGCCAACTCCACACCGACGAAGCCTTTTAAAGCGGTTCAGTTGCAGATACACGTGTTGAATGTGAGGATGGCGACCCAATGTGGACAAAAGCTGAACTTCACATCCGTGTTTTGCCTCGGAGTAGATTTGAACAATTCAAGATTAAGACCGCTATTTTTGCTGGCTTGTCGATTATGGGAAGAGTTCTGAAATGTAACCCCCATTGATCAACATGGACTTTTGTACAGTATATAACACGACACATTACAAAGATAGGGAAAACTTGTTTCCTATTTCTGTGTTTTGAGATTTTCAGCACGAGGAGTTGTGGTGGCGAAATATCAACATCACAACATGGATGGATGTTTGGTCCCCCGGCCCCTTGCGACCATGACGAAGTGTCCTTGAGCAAGATACTCAACGGCCAGTTGTTCCTGATGCTGCGTCAGCAGTAGGTGAATGGTAGTCAGTGTGAAGCGCTTAGAATCAATCGTTCATGCATTCCCTAATCCCAACCAAGGGAAGGACATCATAATATCAAAATTGTTCTTTCGCATGAAGGAACTAAGTGATGCTTCCAAACGCAACAAAAGCTGAAGAAACTGTCAAAAAGGAAGTGGCGCGCTGTTACGTTTGGATGGTATATTTATTGACTCGATCCCATAACTATGATAAAAAGAACATTTAAAAAAAAAAAAAAATCCCACCTCTGGTATCAGAGATTGTGCTGAACGACAACAGGAGGGGGCGGAATTCAACAGCAGCACAGTCTGTTTCAACCAATCGCAACACAACAGGGTATTCACGTGAGAACGCGGTAGGGTTAAAGAACGTCACTTTCGGCCGTGTGAAGCAGCGAGTCATCCGCGTCCGTCATGACGCTGCTATCCTGACTGTCGTCCACCTCCACCGCGGCTGAAACACAATCGTGATGATGTCATCACAATCGCCATCTTGATGATGAGGATGATGATGATGATGATGTGGCTCGTGCGGGCGTACCTTCGTCTTCGGGCAAGTATCTTTTATCGATGGCTTCTTTGATCTGGTTGTTTGCTCCTTTGGGGTCCAGATCCATCGCCCAGCTGAAGTTCATGAGCGCCAGGTGAGTCTGACCCAGTTTCTTGTACACCTGACACGCACACACGTGACCACAATGACCGCACGTCTCACGTGGTCTACCGTGAACAAAACTACGAAAAGCTTCTCCGATTGGATGACAACATGCACAAGAACAAAACGTGTTTTAACCATACCTTGCCGATGAGAAAATAAACCAGCGACTCTTTGGGGACGATCTGCTTCAACTCCTCCAGCTCTTGAAGTGCTGCCTGCATGTATAGGTGATGCTCTTAGATTGTGGATCAAAATGATTTCGGTTCATCTGGCTAAAACTCCGTAATGGCACCGTTGGACGAGCCTGTACATTCAAGGCCGTCTCTTCATCTACAGTTTAGTGAACCTCAAAACCAACAACAAATGACCACCCCCTACCCAAAATTTGGACCCCGTTATTTTCACTTTACCCCCCCCCACCAAAAAAAAAAAAAAAATTCCGTCTTGAAATGCTATCTATGGCACCAACTATGATGGGCTAACACTTGAACATCACGCCGTCGCTGCTAGCTCGTACTTTGCGAACTGCGTCACCTTGTACTTGTCGTTGGCAAAGAGGATGGATGCTCGGTGAAACTTGCAGAGAGGATTCTTCGGGTCGATCCCAATCGCTTTGTTCAACGTCTCCAAAGCCGCGTCCGATTTCTTCAACGCGTGCTGCACCTGCAAAAGTTTCCACATGATTTTGGACACGGCGGCGTCTCCTCCTTGATATAGTTCAGGGGTGTCCAACTTATTTTTGTCACGGGCCAGATTTTGGTTACAGTTTCCCTTGGAGGGCCATTATGAGCGAAACAGTCAAACTTATTTTTGTCACGGGCCAGATTTTAGTTCCCTTGGAGGGCCATTATGAGCGTAACCATATAAAGAAGTCAAGAATAATGGTTTATTCGTCTATTGTTTAAGTTACTGTATTGAGGGGTTTGGTAACAAGAAAATGCTTACAGTGACACCATATAAAGAAGTCAAGAATAATGGTTTATTCATCTATTGTTCAAGTTACTGTATTGAGGGGTTTGGTAACAAGAACATGCTTACAGTGTCACTCTTATTTATTACAAATGAGAATTTGAAATTTTAGTCGAGATTTTAGCAAGCATCATGAAAGTTGCTATCTTTGATTTGCTTTCGTGGGCCACATAAAACGATGTGGTGGGCCAGATCTGGCCCCCGGGCCTTGAGTTTGACACCAGTGATATAGTTGTTAATGACAGACGCATGCTTGGGGCTTCTTTCGACATTTGAGAAGGACTTAAGCGCTGCACTGAGAGGAGATGAAAAAAAAGAAGAAAAAAAAAAAGGCGAGGAGGCAGCCAGACGTACCACTCCGACGTGGCAGAGGAGCACGGAGCTCTGAGGGTTGATGCTGAGAGCTTTCCTGAAGTGGATTTCCGCCAAGTTGAACTTCTCCTGCTTGAAGTAGATCATCCCCAGACCGTACCTGCGGCGGCACGAGGTGTTTTGCCGGGTTGGCTTTTGGCCGCGGCGGCGCAGCGCAAACGTACGCCGCAGCGCGCTTTGACGTACCACGCGTTGTAGTGTCTGTTGCTGACTCGGATGGCGTTGCGGAAGCAAGCGAGCGCTCGCTCCAGCTCCTCAGTCATGACGAACTCGTGACCCAGCAGTGTGTAGGCGTACGCGAAGCTGGGGTCCACCTGCATGGGACGCGCGCCAAAAGGTGTTACTAAAGTAAAAAAAAACATGTCTGTCAAAGTCACTGTTTTGATTAATAAGGTTGTTTAAACAAAAGCACATTTTTTCTTCCGGATTTTGAGTAAAGCGACTTAACTTCCCAAAACATACCCATGTTTTACTGCTGATTCATCGAGAACAGATTTTTTTTTTTTGTGGTGAAAGAAAAGTCTATTCTTTCATTCGGCCAACAACCCCATCAAGCAACCGTAACCACGGCGACGAGGGCTCACCTGGATGGCCCTCTGAAAGAATTTAATGGCAATGTCATGCTCCCTCTGCAGGCTGAAACAGTTTCCTGCGACACACCAGGCCTGCAAAGGACACGAGAGAGCGCATGAGGACATGAGCGGCGGCGCCGAAACTCCCTTTGAAATGGATGATGAGACGAGCGTGACCTCGGGGCAGTTCTTGTCCATGTCCGTCAGGTCTTTGGACAAAGCGGACAGGGCGACGTCTTTCTGCAGGTGCCACAAGGTGGTGGAGTAGATCTCCATGCCCTCCACCCGGTACGATTCCATCCTGCGCACCTCGCTGAACAGACGCTCCGCCTATCCAGACATCAATTGAAAAAAACCAAAACACAGATTTGTCCTTTTGTTCCACCGCGTTCACTTGTATCAACTCCCGCAGAAAGAATAGAAATGAATATTTCATCGATACAGGATGCGGCGATCAAAGCGCTTCCCAAAGGCTCGAAATAAGCGGAACGGCATCGCCGTTTGTGAGTCAAAAATTCCATTTTGCACCTCGGGGCACGCAAGGGCAAGAGAGCAAACAGACGTCTGTCTACCACGGCAAGCAACGTGTCGTGACTGACAAATTCTGCCTTCGAATTGTGATCGCAAATGTATGACTCACTAGCGGGAAGTTTAATTCCCATGCTGCCTTCCACCACGAAAGCGGATGGACGCGTCAATAAATGGCTGCTTTTACAAGGTATAAACGGGCGCAGCCAAAGACTAACTTTCCCCGCCATGTGCTACTGGTCTCCGTTTCAAATACTGACTAAGCTAGTTGTGCTACCCACTTCGGGCGCTTCTTACCTGCGTGTACTCGGCCAGCTCGAAGTAGGCCCGGCCGATGTGCGTCAGGACCCAGCCCGTGTTGTAGTGCTGCGGCGGGAGCGAGGTGAGGATGGCGATGGCTTCCCGACAGTTGTACGAGCACAGCGCCTGGTAGCCGCGCCCGAGCTCCCGAAGCAACGCCAACACGCCGTCTGGACACGTGGCAGGTTAACGGACTCGCTGATGGCGGCGGCGAATTTCCAAGCGGATGTTACCTGCGGCGGCTCTCTGGTGCTGCGGCACCTTGGCGTCGGCCAGAGTCAGACCCGGATCGAGGCGGAGGATGTCCAGGCTCTCGTTCAGGTTGCTGCTGTTTGACGTCTTGGTGGATTTACATTTGGTTTTTCTGTTGGGAATCTTGGTGGGGAACTTCATCTTTAACTTCTTGCTGTTCTCCTGCGTGAGCAAAGTCACATTCGACGTCAGCTGCTGGACCTCGCATACATTCGCATTCAACAATACCTGAACATGATATTGTTTTAAGCTGCGTGTATTGCGCAAAAAGGATAAAAAAACGTTGCACTTGTCCCTTTGAGTTGTCATCTGTTGCTCTACTTAAATATGAACATCACAGCTCAGAAATTCGCCCCACCCCCCCAAAAAGGGCCCGAAAACGGCAAACCCCCTTTCTGTTTTGGCGCAATGCATCATGGGATAGACATGCATTGCTGCTCAGTACTTTTCAAGACGCAATGTGGGATACAGTGAGGAACCCCTCACGCTCACGACACACAACGGGGCAGCCCATCAGGATTGCCACTTCAAACAGAGTCCGAGTCGCCGGGCCGAGGGAGGGTGTGACCCAGCGGCAAGGCTGGCTCAAGGTATCCCAAACTGTGCGCTACCTTGGCAGTGGAGCTGGCACTAGTGAAGAGTCGGGAGCTTCTACGGGGCTGAACGTTGGGAGGAGCCGACATGCTGGGACTGAGCACCTGAGGGGAACCACTGTGACGAGAGAAAAAAAAAAAAAAGCGTTACACCTGGCAGCAGACGGCACAGGGGCGACAGAATGGCGGCTACCTGGTGTGAGGAGCCGATGTCTGCGAAGGGTTAAAGGGAATGGGGAGGACATCGCGACTATTCCCGCTCTGACTAAACACCGACTTGGATTGACTGATCCTGGATACCGTCTGACAGACCACAAGGAAGGGAGATCAATTCATCATATTTCGGAAGCGGAGACATCCAGTGGACAGCATCAATTCAAGGTTGCTACCTTCTTGCTGGAAGCTGTGGTTTGAGTTTCCATGCTGGACGAATAGTTCTGCAGATATGCCGGGTCGCCGGGGCTGGGCTCCAGCGGCAAGATGCCAAAGCTAGCCGAAAGAAACACACACCGCATGAGGGGACGGCGAAAGAACACGCATGCATGTACACGCCCGCGCGCACACTGGCACTCACCTCGGCGTGAGCGGGCTGAGCGAATTGGGTCCTCCCAGTAAACTCCGCCCACTCTTGGGCTTGTTCTGTTTGGCCAACAAGGAGCCGGCTGACGCGAGGGAGACGGGATTTCCCAACAGGGAGCCGGTCTCCGGCGAGATGAGGGACGAGTCGATGTAGGAAAGCGACAAATCAGAGGTCTGCTTTCCATTCGAAGATTCTAAATTCAAACGATTTAACTCCTAAAAAAAAAAAAAAAAAGCAGACGAAAGAACAACTTGCGTTTGAAACAAAGAGAAAAACAAAGGGAATTTTGATTATTGTGTATTAGTTTTGTGCACATAAAATGTTTCAGTTACGTCTTAAAAAAAAAAAAAACACTCCTTAATATGGATGGGCGAGTATTGATACAAGGTATCGGTATCGGGCCAATACTATTCTTATTTCAGTACTCGTGACAGTGACTGATACCAATGTTCGGACATTGTACACGATCTTATGTCACGATGTGAAGGAAAATGGAGAAGTACCAGTGTGTGCTGCGGCGTCTCCATGAAGGCGGAGTCCAGGCGATGCGAGGGGTTCTGTGCTGGGCTTACAGAAGGGGGCGGCGGGGCTACTGAGCAATGCTGCAAAGAGGACAATCTGAAGACTTGATCTGCATCCGCTTTGTCTCCTGAAACAGTCCAAACCCGAAGCGGGGGACAGGCACAATGAGACAGGAGTGGAACGACAACCGTGCAAGGAGACCCCTGCCGTTGTGTGGGGTGGGAAGGCGTTACCTAGGAGACAAAGGTTCTGGAAAGGAGACCACAGGAACGGGTTGAGTGACAAACTTCTCTGGAAGCATTCGGCACCTTTAGCGGCACGATCTGTCTTGCTGCTCGGGACCACAGACAGACGAGGTGAGACAGGTGGCCAAGGAGGCGCTAGGTCACACGTCACCTCACCAGTAAATGTGTCCCAGCAGCGACAGCGTGAAGGACGCCGAATCACCGAACTCCGTCACCAGATCATCTTGACTCTTCTGTTTATTGAGCACACCGCCGATCAGTACCTGCTCACCTTCCGCCAACCTGACGCACAATAAAGTCGCCGTCACACCAGACGCCCTCTGGCACTTTGACTCGACGCCCTTTGGTTTACTCGCTTTGCGTGACTTACTTGCTGAGCTCCACGCAGCACTTGGCCAACAGGAAGCGCACCTGCGGCGTGGACGAACTGTGAGCCTTCAGTAGCCGGTAAGCCTTGTAAGGCTTCCCAGACCGATAGTAACATGTCGCCAAAAGGTACAGCGCCTCCTCCGACCTCACTGACGCATACACATGACATGGGCTCAGTGTCTCTCACACTCACACAACTGAACTTGTCACAAACACATGCCACACGTCCAGGTTACCTTCAGCGTAGAGTCTCTCCGCAAGGAAAACGGCATCCAGGTAGGCATAGTGGTTGAGTGCTTGCCACACTGCAGCCTGGACGCACAGCACACACGTTTACTTTCCACTAGTTTATATTCATTCGAGCAGAATCAAACAAGCACGTGACAGTGTGATGTCATCACGTGTGATGATAACACCACGGTTGTCCACACAACATTGCAAAGATGATAAGTTGCCACTTATCTAAACCAACAAGTCTCCGTCAACAACGTCTACGGGAGGCAGCAAATTCTCGGATCATGTCGAGGGTCAAGAGCGTGAAAATGGGCTAATGTTCACCATCCATGTCGTCATGATTGTTTCCCGAGCGGTCTCACGCACTTGGTGAACTACCGCGGTGATGGTGACAGTAGATGAAGTAAACGTGAAACTCTGAAAATTGTAATGAAGCGCTCCCTCTTTTTTTGGACACGGAAGATAAGCAGCTGCTGGCTCCAATGCTAACGAGGACCGTGATGCTCGCCGGTATTGAGGCCACACTAAAATTCTTACGCTCGCTCTCCCAAATCGCCCATCATGCGACAAACTCAACAACTGTCATCAACACTTGCAAATGATCTGAGTATGCGAGGGTTCTCAAATGCTATTCGACGGGTTAGCTGCGACAACAGTTAGCAGAGCAACCGCGTTAGCACCTCTCCTCGGTGTCAAATCAAACATTTGAGAGCAGAAAATCCACGAACCGATCTTTCATTTTTGCTGTCCTCGTTCTGGGGTCATCTGTTCGCTTGCAACGTGAACGTAAACTCGACTGACTTCTCCTTCATTTCTCCCTTTCCACGGGCTCCCTGGTCAACGCGGTTCTATCAGCCGTGAAACATTTGGAAATCTCGCACGGCTAACATTGGCAATCGATCTTCGTGACACTTGCTCCAGATGGAAAGACGCAAAAGACCAATTGAAAGCTAAGCAAGCGGCCACTCGCAGTCGTTGTGGCGACGGGAGGCCTGTGGCCGTGCGGCCCGAGAACGCGCACCCTCGGGCGGACTGAAGCGACAGCTGAGGCCGCCGGGACGCGGAAGACCAGCGGCAGGCCTAGGGCGAGCGTCCCCCGTCCAGTCGGAACAGGGAAACCAAAAGTGGTATTTGTTCTTACCTGGACGGGCTCCTGCAGCACCGTCATTCCGTCGCAGTCTTTCTAGCCGTTTCTTTCTTCTTCACCTCAGGCTGCGGCGAGATTTGAACATTCCGACCGTTAGCGGCCGAACTCAGCCGAAGAATGCCGAGCAGACCGGAAGTGAGAGGGAAAGCAAAAGGAAGTCATTGGCGCCCTCTATGGGCCACAGAGGAACGACCGTCGACTGTCTGGACCAGCGAGCGAAAACATGGAATATCGACACAATTTAGACTAGATCAGGGATGGGCAACTTAAATTATCCTGTGGGGCACCATCCACGATATATATATGAAAAGCAACTTTTTAAAACATAAAAATGCGTTTGTTTGTCCGAAATGTTTGTCGGGTGAAAGTTCAAAAGTTGTCAGGATCTGTTTTTTTTTTGTGTCCGTGTTCATGTTTGCTCGTGTGGTTTTCGTCTCCACCTGTTCTCATCAGCCCTGTTCCTTGTGTTTACTAATCAGTGTCATCCAGCCACTTGTGTATTGTCAAGGTGTGCCTCATTGTCATGTTAATTTTTTCATATTTAGGTCGGTCTGTGTCTGGGACTATTGCTTGCCTGTACTTCACCACATCCAAACAGCACAAATCTTTGATAGAAACTAAGATATAGAAAGACAAATTTGCGATATATTGAGGGAACACTGCACACTGCGCACCAAACTCCCGGTTGTGCTGTAAAACGGTTCTGGCATAAAAAACATTATTGCATGACCCCCATCTCTCATTTCGAGTGAGCCACAAATGGTTCTGCCCCACTTTCGTGCCGCTGGAACTCTCGTGCTTTGTGACAAACAGTTATGTGATGTGGTCTTCACACTGTGCTTCACCGTTATCATATATTCTCCTTTTCAGGTGTTCCGAAATTCACAACTGACTGCATGAGCGCAAACACTTTTATTTCATGATAGGATTTGACTTCCGTGTCAAATAAGACAAGATGAGCCAACAAGAGGCGAGCTGAACGAGGGCGGTTCTACAGAGTACAGTTGGCCTCTGGTGAGAGTCGACATTTGGCGACCGTCAGGTAAGTCTCCACCTGCGGAGACAGTTATACATTGAATGTCATCATTACAAAGACACACTCAAACGCACACATCGGTGGCACAGCGCGGACCTTGTGCATGTCCTTCTTGAAGCACGCCAGCAGTTCATACGTTCGTTTCAAGGACTCGTCATCCGCCACGCTTTGGTAATAGTTGCCATACGGCGCCAGTTGGAGGGGGGAGCTGTCGGAGAACATCTCAGCTCCATCTTGATTGGCCTGAGCGAGTAGCTGATTCCTCATTCAAGAGTTCCCACACTTAGATCATATTTACATATATATGTGTGTGTGTGTGTGCTTTCACCCTGATCAGCAGGAGGATTCCCATTTTCAGCTCAGACAGTTTTGAAGGAACCTGATTTCTTGGAGAAGAGCCGCCAGAGAGGGAATGGCTGGGAAATTCCCACGACTCCACCAGTCGATAGGAGATGGACAACAGCTTCAGAACCTAAACCCCGTTAAAATATGTCATCATCACTCGTTCAGCTTGATCATTTTCACAGTTCACTTCATCTTTTCTGTTAGGCTTTGTTCATAAAAATAATTCACTCATTTATTTCCAGGGACATATTTTGATGTGTTTGAAAAATCCAGAGATTCAATCCAAGGTGTATATTGTTATGTCTATTGTGCTTTTTCATATGGGAGGGTGAAGGAAGCTCTGAAAACGGCTGCCATTAAATACATCCCTCTGTTTAAGAAGTATAGTGATTGTAAAGTTTGAAGAGGCATGTCCCTCTTCGACAGGTTTTGTGCTCACATTTTGAGAAACGGTCCCTCAAAAGTTTGGAAACGCCTTCATATTCAAATGAGGTGAAGAAATTTTAGTGATTAACTCTTCATCATGAATTAATAATTACAGGTCGTAAAGCATCATCCACATCATAAAGCTGACTGAGAAATTGCAAGAAGTGCAAAGATGTTATCTGGGGCCAAAAGATGCCTACTTTGAAGAATCTCAGTTACAAAACATTCAATTAATTCCGTCAATGTTTCTTCACAAATTCAATGGCTTGATTATTAATCTATAATTCAGGACATTTTTATATCATGTAAAGACACTGAATCAGAGGATGTTTCCAAACTTTTGACCGGTACCGTAAATGGTGTCAAACATCCACCCATCCATTTCTAGCACTATTTGGGACATTTAAAAACCAGATGTGTCGAGACAAATTTGGATGTCTGGTCACCCCAGTCAATTGAGTTGAAGAATAACTTGTAAATTGTTGAGTTAATTGAAAGAGGCTTGTGCAAAGTGTTCGAGATTTAGTTGAGGTTTGGCGAAATGACCGAGCTTCGTTGCGTTTCGTGCTTATCAAGGGGGCTGATGATGTAATCCGAGTTGCAGAAATCCTGCAGGAAGATTTTGTTGAGCTGACGCTGATCTTCCATTTGGAGGGAGCCCTCCTAAGACAAACCGACAAATCTCCATTATTAAAACAACGACAGACAAAAAAAGAGGCTGTGTGCAGCGGCTATAGCTTACAGGCGATACTCACAAAGTCTAAAAAGAGTGCCTGGGCTAGCAGGTGGAGGTGTTGCACTCGACTGACTGCGATGGAGAAGACTCGCTGGTTGTCTGCGATTGGCTGAGAGGAGACGCCGGCCAGCGTCACGAGCGACAGGAAGAGAACAACTGCACGAGACGTCAAGTCACTTCATTTGACATTGACTTGATACACTGTGTGTGTGTGTGTTCGTGTGTGTGTGTGTGTGTGTGTGTGTGTGTATGTTTTCTACTTGGCAGGGCCTCATGTCAAGAAAGAGAGTCGATAATTCATCTCAGCCTTGGCTATCACAACTGTGTTAACGTTCCTAGATATCGTTTTATTCAGTTTACCTCAATGGCAGACCCAGAGTGAGTCATCGGGAGATTTTGGTGAATCCCTGCTGGGCCACTGCAATACGTTGTGTGGGCTTCTGACTTCAGTCCGAGGATCCGTTTTTAAAAATCAACAAATAGGATGCGTCTATTGACAGTTAGATTTGGGCCAAATGTAACTGTCAATAGACGCATCCTATTTGTGATAGCCAAATGATTTGGCTAGCACTTTTTTTATATATAAATGGCATTGACTGCGTACATTTGTTAGTGAAAGTGTCACCAAGTCACAATAATTTACTTCATTACCAAAAGCAGCAATAATTTCATTGACGACTAGCAACACTGTGACTATATCACATATTGGCTGTGCAAAATAACACGTTTAAGAGCCGTACAAGTCTTACTGTTGATGTCTTAAAAGTTAGTGTCAGTCCGCTAAATCGTGCGCCGGACGTGCTTTGAATGGGTTTCAAAATAAGAGCAAAACAGGAAGTGCTCTCTGAGCTGACTTCATCTTGGTGTCATCTGTAAAATGTCTTATCCCATGATGCCTATTGGTTGGTCCCTTTTTGCCCTTTTTCCCAATTTAGCGATTTGCGTCTTCGTACTTTATCCGATAAACCCTGATCGTGGTCTTGCAAGCACATTCAAGTGTAAATGTAACTTTTCATCAAAGTCAATATGAATATCATTGGAGGGAATTGCAAGCTATTTTACAATGCTACACTAATAAGGGTCAAATTGTTAAGCTTTATAAAAACGTTGTGAAATAAAAAGTGCTGGTTTGAGCCCTGAAATTCCAGTGCTGAAAAAAAAAGTCCGCTCACTGACTTTCTATCATGCGAACAGGGGGGATTCTCCTTTTGTCAGATTAAAATAATAATAACAATGCATCAGATTTATATTATTCTGATTTAAGGGGGCCCATGTGCCATGTAGCGTAAGTCTGGAAAGTTGAACTCAAGCACGGTACATGCATACGCCTGTCAATACTGTACATAAACTACAGTATTTAGAAGATTTTGAGATATGATATTTTAATGTGTATAAAGAAGCCAGTCTACTGTTCCACATAATCATATTTCAAAAGGGTTTAAATGTAAACCTGAAAAGTAAAAATGATTAGTCAATATTGCAATCAGAGTAATACTTTGAACATTAGAGGCCATCATACCTTTGTCCATGGTTGCTCCTCAGTTTGCCTTTTGGCGATGTCGTGGCTTGTCCCCTTTATATCAGCACGATTATGATTACATGTATGAGCAAGAAACATCAAGTGATTGCGTTAACGATGCCTTCATATTTAGGACTGCGACTATTTTTATGTGACAACTTTGAATTCTAAAAACTTCACTCTTGACTATTTTGGAAGGAGAACATAAAGTCATTCTAAGAAATAAAATAGTCTTTTAGAGTTACATCACACATCAATGTGAATAATTCAGTGTTTTGGGACATTGACACATCAACACGTATGAATGTTAACCAGTGGCACTAGCGAAAAACAACCAACAGCACGTCAGCAATGCGCTCGGCTACACTTTGACGTGTTTGTCTGATAAGTGCAATGCGGCAGCTTTCAAGCTCGCTTCCATTGGCCATATTAGCCTTGAGCAGGTAGAGAGACGATCCATCACCAACACCAATCATCATCCATTCATCCGTCATAATTAGCGGCAGTCATGGAAAGCAGAGATACCTGGCAGACGATGACAAATATTTGTTCATATTAGGTTCAGCTGCTTGTGTCTTAGAAAAACCAAGAAGGGCCTACGTCATGATCTCTTCTTCTTCTTCTTCTTCTCCTCTCGGCACGTCCCTTTTCAGGGGTCGCCACAGCGAGTCATTAATTCCCATCCGTCCCTGCAAACCGCCCTATCAACTCGCATGTCCGTCTTGGCAAAAGTTTTACGCCGGATGCCCTTCCTGACGCAACCCTCCCCATTTCCCCGGGCTTGGGACCGGCACCGGGGAACAGTGTACCCCCAGGGGAGGGCACTGCTCCCCAGCGGCTGGGTTTACGTCATGATCTCTCTTATTTAAAAAAAAAAAAAAAAATCAAAGCTACTGACTCAGTAGACAAGACTGCAACTGGCTGTTGCAAGCCTGACACTATCCATCACCCATCCAATGTCATCATCCATTCACCATCCCAGAGCCGCCCCTGACAAAATTGGGGCCCTAAGCCCAAAATGTATGTTGGAGGCCCTCCCCATCCCATACATCTCATAGGTACAAAATGACCGTCCCACAAATTGCCATTTTGATTTTACAGTAAAGCAGTAACAAAATAAAATGAACTCCACCCGACTAACACAAAAACAACTCCAACGTGAAAAAAAAAAACCACCACATAAAGTGAACATGCATGTGTGACTTTTACAGTGAAACAAGTCTCCGTTTTCCGGATGCACCTTCACCAATGAGGTCATTGTATGACAATTGCTGTGGCAATGTCATAATTCCTGCTTTAACTCACCAAGCCTCTCAAGCACTATTGTGCCATTGATGAGCAGAAGTCTTCATGAACGCCACTTTTTAAAAGACCAAAACAGGGAGAGTCGCTGCAATGCAGGGGGCAATAGAAAATAGACATTTACGTAAATATAAAAAGAACTCCTGTTATTAATACACAACTATGTCTTGGACGAAGCAAATGCAGACCTATCACTACTACTACTACTACTAGTAATTTAACAATACAGTAAATTTGTAGGCTCTCAGTTTATAGTGTAGTGATGCGATGATGACGATTCTGTTCGCTCTCCGCCAAAAAAAAAAAAAAGTCTACACAGCAAGCAGGAAACTACTCTCTTTCAACCCTTTCAGCCCTTTGACCGAAGATTTCCGAATGGAAAATAAGGTACCACATTACAGAGATAGGAAAGTGCTAAGCCGTGTAATAGTTGATTTTTTATTTATTTTTTTGCTGTGTCAATTTAGGTAGGCTGAGCTGCAGAATGTCATCACGTGGAGCTCCGTTTCTTTCCATTCCAGCTAACTGTTTGTACTTGTGGGCTCATCGTTGTGACCTTCAAGTTGTGTCCATATTCACTGCGGTCCGACAGCCGATACGGGGCCTTGCATTTAACCATCAGTGCCCCCATTTCGTCTCCGTGGTGACGAGAGCCTGTGATGAACAAGACCGTGATGTGGCCATGAGGTGACCTTGATTTTCCACGGAGACCCGCAAAGAAGGCCCATTTCCAAGAGTGCAAGATTTGAAAAAGTCACCAAACGCATCATAGCAAAGCACAAAGTCACATTTATTCATCTTTCCATAATGGATGAAAAAAAGTTAGGCAACAAAAGTCAGAAACAAAAACACTGACTTCCATAAACATATTAATCCCTCCGAACGAAATCCAAACATGCGTCAACAAGAACTTGGACATTCTCCTCACATTTTTGTTGTGCAGTAATCAATCCATCCATCCATTTTCTGATCCGCTAATCCTCACAAGGGTCGCGGGGCGTGCTGGAGCCTATCCCAGCCATCTTTGGGCAGTAGGCGGGGGGACACCCTGAACTGGTTGCCATCCAATCGCAGGGCACACAGAGACGAACAACCATCCACGCTCACACTCACACTTGGGGACAATTTAGAAGTGTTCCATTAACCTGCCGTGCATGTTTTTGGAATGTGGGAGGAAAAACCGGGTTACCCGGAGAAAACTCACACAGGCACTGGGAGAACATGCAAACTCCACCCAGGAAGGCACAAACCGGAATCGAACCCTGCACCTGTGGACTGTGAGGCCGACGCACTAACCAGTGCACCCTTGTGAAATAATAATACAAAAAAATCGATATATTGTATGTATACTGTATAGTTCTACATGGATGCTTATTTGAACTTCAGCGGCCACGATAACAATGCTGTCTAAGAGCAAAGACTAAGATGGATTTTAGTGTGTTCTCCTCTTCTCTTTTCGGGTTAATAAAGCAGGATGCAAGATTACAACGATTAGTTAGCTTGATACCATTGGATGAAATTCTTCAAGATAGCATTTTTCATCAAGAAAGACTGTAACCAGATGATGAAACGCGTCAGGTTGTCAGCGTACGCTAGCGGGCTGCACCTGAACCTACTGCTCTTCATCTCCATCCTGCGGGATGCCGCCGGGACGAGCGGCCTCCCCCACTTTGACTGGTGACTGCCCGGCGTGTTTCCTGTATGCTCTCTGGATGACAGTTGCCGCCACATCTTCCCGCTTTCTTTTCAGAGTGCTGCTGATCGGTTCATAGGAGTCCTGCGGGGGACAACTTGTCAGAAATAACGCCGCGGCCCGAAATGCGGAAAAAATAACCATGTCATCGTTTCGGACGGTAGAAGAAAGGAGAACAGACCATGACTTTTGAGGGGCTGCGGGCCTTGAGCCTTTTCTCCATCCTAGCTTTTAGCTTGTCCATCTCACCCGAAATTCCCTGCACCTGGACACACATGGAACATTGAGCAAGACAACGTTAACCCTTTCAGGGACAGCGATTACTACAATGGGCAGCTTATCATGTTATCAGGTTACGGGATGCATGAATGGGTTTTGAAAAAAAAAATGGAAATTACATGACCTGAGCAGTGAGGGCCACAAGGAGGTCTAGGCAATGGATCTTGTCCCCAGAAGCCAGAGGCAAATCCATGCTGATCACTTTGATTGTGTTTGGTTTGGCAATCCTCAGCGGTTCTTTCAGATCATCGCAGAAATCTGACAGCTGGCTAAAAGTTCAACAGCAAGCGTAGTCGGTTGCACATGAACATCTTTTATTTTTAAAGCTCGCTATACAACCAGGACCTCCCAGAAGACTGTATTTTCTCAATTGGATGGTTCCAAAAAGATTGAGAAGCCCTTCAACGGAGGTCTGATGTGTCCGAAATGATTCCTACTCTAATACAGTTCTAGACACGCCCATGCAGAAACTCGGCAGAACCAAAATTTTTTGACTTTGTTTCAGTTTTGATGATGATGGCAAAAAACCCCAGTATTGCACAAAATAAAAATCGTGCGGGTGCAGCTCACCTGGAGTGAATAAAACGTGATCCTTTTGGGTCAAACTTCTCCCAGGTTTCACAAAACATCTCAAAGTCGGCTTCGCGGAGCTCATCGGCGCTGCCCTCTGCGGCCATATTGAAGTTTTCCAAAATGACGACGATGTACATGATGACCGCCACCAGGACAGACAAGATAACGTAGGACGTGAAGAAGACGATGCCCACCGCCGGGCTACTGCAGTCTCCCCTGACAGGCGATCCGGCGTTTTCTTTGTACGGATTGCAGTCCGGTGGCTTTTGCATGGTGTTATGGAGCAAACCGTCCCACCCGGCGGTCGTCGTGATGGCAAACAAAGAGATAATGCTGCTCCCGAATGTCTCGAAGTTAAACACGTCGTCTATCATACCTCCTTTCTTCACATACGCAAAGTACTTCATGCCAAAGACGGAGAACGTGAACATGATGACAAAGTGGAAGAGCCCGATGTTAAAAAGGGCAGGAAGTGACCTCATCAAAACCCTGAGCAGTTTTCGCGCTCCCTTAGCTACGCGGAAGAGATGAATGATTCGGCAGACGCGGGTCAGTCGGATCACACTGAAGACTGCGGGTGAGTAGAGGAAGTACTTTTCGAGCAGGTCTGACAGGAACAATCCTGAAAGATGAAACGTTAATCAAAGTTAATCAAACGATTCAATCAACGGCAAATGTAGACTCATCTATGTCAATCGACGTCTATGGATTGGGCCACACATACTATCTGCTACCACTACTAGCGATCGCTTGAAATATCATCCACTCGTGAGCTCTTTTCCCCAAGTGAAAAATGAATAACGGGATGTTAAAAAAAAAACTCTAAAATGTATCGGGAGCCAGTGAAGGGATGCCAGAGTCGGAGTTATGTGCTCCCTCTTACGAGTACCAGTCAAGAGGCGAGCAGCAGCATTATGGACCAACTGGAGACATTTCATGGAGGATTGTCTGACTCCAAAGTAAAGTGCATTGCAGTAATCCAGCCGGGATGTGACAAAGGCATGAATTACTGTTTCAAAAGTGCTCATGAGAAAGAAGACCCGATTGCTTTGCTCCTTCATTTTGACCCCTTATAATAAACGACTCAAAACCGCTCTACAGCCTTAACGATGTGGTAATATTAGTCTCGCCACAATGTACATCGTCTGTTGACTCACCCAAAATGAAGAGGATGACCAGCACAAAGTCAAAGATGTTCCATCCAAACGCAAAGTAATGTCGTCCGAGGGCGGTGACCTTCAGCACGAACTCGGCGGTGAAGAGGAGGATGATGGCAAAGTGAATCCAATGTAAAATAAAATCCTTTTCAGGGCTCTGGTCCCACGTTTCCACCATCATGACGACCACTTGGACGCAAGCGAACACCATGAAGAAGATATCGAAGGCGTCTTTGGTCACGAGGTCAAAGAGCAACCCCCGAATCTTATTCTGACGACGGACACAATGACAAAACGGCAGAAAAATTGCAACCCACTGAAACGATGACTCACAATGTGTCTTTTGAAGCCGAGTAGGAGTTGGACTCACTTGTGGTCGGGGAATGGTCACTCGGGGTTTCTTACAGCTTAAAGTCTTCAGGGAATTGTATAATTTCATCTGTTCTTCTGTCATGAAAAGACCTATGGCTCCCAAGTAAACAAACACAACAAAGCCCCTTCAAATGAATGCGAGGACACAAGTAGAACATTGCGTGCACGCGTGAGTAAACCTATCTTGGCTTTGTGCTGCTTGAGGTGCTCGAAGATGGCGCCGATGAGGAAGTTGAAAGTGAAGAAGGAGCCGAAGATGATGAAAATGATAAAATAGATGATCATGTACGCGTTTGCCTCGTACTCTGGCTGCGAATCAACCTGCATGCAGTCGCACGGGTCACGTACACGCACGCACAAACACATACAGGACAAGGTATGTTAGCCATCGTTCTTTAAATTGGTCTTGAAATTCTATTTGCAGTAACCGTGACCGCGTACGGAGTTACTAACCCATTTGGAGTCCATTGCGGAATACATTATGTCCATCCAGCCTTTGAAAGTCGCCTGAGAGAAAGAGTCAGTCAATCAAGCAAACAATGAGGTCAACCTTTCATGTCAAATCATCAAACTGTTGAGTCAGTGAGATTATGGAGAAAAATTGATGGAATTATTCGTGAAACCCAAAAAAGATTGATATAGTTTGAATTTCTTCCCTTTTGAATGTGAGACCATTTGAATTCAGAAGTGTTTCCAAACTTTTGACCGCATACCAGATGTTGCCTACTGACCCGTTGGATACACATTGAATAATCGTGGGCCGTATACCGTTCCGCCGCATTATATTTACAATACGGATTGCATCCAGCGTATGTATGCAACCGGACTTTATAGATCTGCTCGACTTTTTTTAACTGACCACTTGCAGGAGTGACAGGTAAGCGATCCCAACGTTGTCAAAATTGATGGGGGAATTCTTCCATCTGACTTCGGTGAAGTTTTCTTCGATCAGATAGATACAGTCCGTCTTGTTGTTGATGTCTTGGGTGTGAAATACGTCTTGGTAAGTGGCGTTGATGCAATAAAAAAACTTTCCTGCAAACATATTCACTCCTACGATGCCGAATATCAACCACAAAGTCAGACAAGCCAGCAGCACGTCCAAGATGAACGGGAAGGCTGCGAACAGTGTTGTCACCACCACCTGAGGACCAGCGAAAACGACTCGTGAACACATGAGTCCGTGTGGACGGGTGGCGCTCTGCTGTCTTGCTCACCTTTGCGCCATCAAAGCGAGACAAGAGCCTCAGAGGTCTCACTGTCCTCAGTGACTTGATGGCCTCCAGCTGAGGAATTCCCAAAATGGTAGCAGTCGAGGAAAGCAGAGATATCTGGCACATAACAACAAAGTTTGGGTTGCGTTACGCTTGTCTCGCTCTGTCTTACAAACCAGTGGCACCTCTACTTACGAAATTAATATTCAGATTCAGATTCAGATTCAGAAAACTTTATTTATCCCCGTGGGGCGATTAGAATATAGAATAATATGTTCTGGAAAAAAATTCTTCACTAGAAAAGTTTGTAAGTAGAGACGCGTTTTCCATGCAAATGCCCTAATCTGCTCCAAAGCCCCGCAAAATTCAGACATAAATCTTTTCTAAAGCATAAAAATGCATGAAAATATGTAAGCAATACATGTTACATTCACATTATTGCACAATAAATGAGAGTTGTGCGTAATGCAAACAACAAAGAATTGCATAAAGAATAAAAATGATGGTAATTTTAAAATTTTAACTGCGTCCTCATCGGTTTTTTCCCGCTTCATGAATGACGAGGACGCTGCTTGACACAGGTTTGTCTATTTATCTATCTCCACACATACACATCCGGTAGAGGTACCTCTCAGCATATCGGATGCCAGAAAGATGCTCGGTAATAGCCAATGGCAGAGCAGCAAATAAGTATGTTGCGTTCAGGAAACTCGGAGCTGTTAGTAGCAGCCCATAATGTATTTTTTTACCTTTCATAAGTTGAAATTTCTTTCGTAACAAGAGGCAATATTGTCAGGTTGAGGCGTTTCGTAACTTGAAAATTTTCCATGAAGAGACGTTCGTAAGTAGAGCTACCACTGTATTTGGTCGCGTTCGTATCACGCCGCTAGCTTGGCGCGTTACTCTTGCATGTATCTGGAATGTACGCGTTTATGAGACTGTGTGTGTCTTACAAGCACGACGAGGAAGTCCAGCCGGCACCAGGGGTTGCTAAAGTACTTTTTCAATCCGCCGGCGAACCACCTCAGAAGCATCTCCAGCACGAACACAAACGTGAACACCTGATCGGCGTACACCAAAATGGTCTTTAGCAGCCATCGCTTCTCCAGGTGGATATCTTCAACGGCCTGCGCTCCAGGATACATTTGCAACCATCAACATTTGAATATACCGATGCGTCAATGACGTCACAAAAAGGGACGAATACTT
The DNA here is from genome assembly GCF_001891065.2 of Hippocampus comes. NCBI lineage: Eukaryota > Metazoa > Chordata > Actinopteri > Syngnathiformes > Syngnathidae > Hippocampus > Hippocampus comes. Next base: position 1,193,014 of record NW_017805134.1, on the reverse strand, counting down.
ACCAGAGCTACGCTGCTCAGTAGGATCACAAAGGTAATGAATGCCTCAAAATATTTGTGTTCAACCACGGCGACACACGCACGCCTCAAATTTAACCAGGTTCGCAGTCCAGACGGACATGAGTCCATGTTCAAGATGGGACAGCACCGGTAACACTCTGAAACACACACACACACACACACACACACACACACACACACACACACACACACACACACACACACACACACACACACGCGCGCGCATGCGGCATGCAAAACCTTCGATCGGCTCTTCGTTTTCAGTGGTAACTTGAGTGTGTGCGTGTGCATTCATACGGTCACAGAAGCACTTGGCAGGCGTGTCTTGGTCATCACGTTTGTGCGTGCCCACTAACGAGTCGCCGTTCTAGCAAACAAGATATTTCATTTGAGCGCCCTTCGGTGTGTTGCTTTTACATCAAAGATGATGACGAGCTTACTTGCAAGTCCTTTTCTTCATCATTGTCTTGATTTCCGGATGTTTGAGAAGCACTTTTGGAGGTTTGATGAGAGCCAAGGTCCTTGACCTCTGATTCTGACTCTTCTGAACTTACAAAAGTAAGTGCCAAGAACTCCTTCTGGTCCACCTTGTCACTTTTAAGTCCTAAAACTGAGAATGGCATTCGATTGCGTGATGAACTACGGTGGTGGGAACAAATTCAATTTGGCTCCTACCAGGAGGATATAGATTGATTCCTGATTGGGGCTTCAATTCCGTCTTCTTGTCCGTATGACCCAGGACTTGGGACTTTATGCCGATGAAAGCCCCTCTTATCCGGTTTAAGGCGATCCGCAGATTGTTTTGTCCTTCTACCGCTGAAGCTGTGCGACGAGCTCCATGGGGAGATTTTATCAACAAGGCCAGGAACAGACTCAAAACCTGCATGGAGATGGGGAACACGTAAAAAAATAAAATAAAATCCAAGAGTCTGGAACAGGTCTCAGATGATCAGGAAAGTTGTTCCGTCCGCGATGACTCACCGCCAGCTTTCCGATGACCACCACAAATAGATAGAAGATAAGACATCCGGGCTGACCCGCCACCTCCATGCAATCCCACATTGTCTCAATCCACTCTCCGCAAAGAATTCGGAAGGTGACGAGGAAGGAGTGGAAGAAATCCACCATGTGCCAGCGAGGAAGCAAGCAGTCTTTTGAGATGCGGCAGACATTTTCTTTGTAGTCCTGTCCAAAGAGCTGCATTCCGATCACCGAAAATGTGAAGGTGATGATGGCCAGGAGCAGGGTGAAGTTCCTCACAACACCCAAGGAACTTCCGATGAGCTTTAGCAAAGCGTTGAAGGTTGGCCACCACCTGGCCAACCTAAACACTCTCATCACGCAGAACTAGAGAGCAGACCAAGCCAGACATTTCATTGTATCCGGAAGGCAATTGGGAAGATGGTGTGAGTCAAGCGATGAAACTCACCAGTCTCAAAATGCTCAGCCCGGAAATGTCCGCCAATCCCAACTCGAGCACGGTAACGGCAGCAATGATGGTGTCAAAAACGTTCCACCCAACCTGGAATCATGAGAACGACTGGAAGTCATATTTGCCATTTGTTGTCACGGGTAAGTCAATCAAGTTGCCGAAAACAGAAATAGTAACCTGGAAGAAGAGGTAGGGACCCATGGCCAGAAATTTTAGGACCACCTCAACTGCAAAAATCGCCGTGAACACCTGAGACAGTGACGAGGTGAGAGATCAAGAGGAGAACATAAACAACCCGAGCGAGTGTTATTCCCTCCATCCGTATACAGGACCAAGGACAACTACTCCAACTCCACACTGACCAGCCCAGCAATGGAGAGCAGCTCCTCAAACTCTTGCATCATTGGAAAATGCTCCATGGCCATGAAAATGACGTTGAGCACGATGCACAGGACAATGAAGAGATCGAAGAAGGGATCGGTGACAAAACGGCGGAGTCGCTGCTGAGCCCGGCAACGGTTGCAACAGGTCCACTTGAGGAAGATGTCGGCGAAAGTGCGGCAGCACGGTGAGCGTGGCCGTTGCTCATCCTCACACGCTGAAAAATAAATAAAGAAAACAAACAAAAATTGACTTTTGAATAGTCTTGATCTAATCACGATCAACGCAGATGAGTTGCGCAGTGCACGACATCCACTGCTGGAGCTTTTCTTCCTGTTTTAAGTTTTGGGTGGTTTTGATCTTGTCACATATTTGTGTGTGTGCGTGTGTGTGTGTGTGTGTGTGTGTGTGTGTGTGTGTGTGTGTGTATTAACACCTGCTGCTGATGAATCCTGCTTCTCAGTGAGGCAAGAATTCCCATCCACCTACAAACACACACACACGCACACACACACGCACACAGACTCCGCTCAGCCGAATTGGATCCAAAACACGACATCGTTAAGCTCCACATCACCTAACCTTCTCTTGATCCTTCAGCGCCTCCAAAACAAGAGCATATTCTTTGCTCTTCCGCTTGGCCTCGGCCGTCTCCGCCTGCTTCTGCTCCACAAACGCCCTGGCGACCACCGCCACAATGAGACTGCAGAGGCAAAAAGAGCCCAGCACAATGTCGACCAAGAAGGTGATGGCATAGGCTTGACCGGCTGAGCGCAACGTCTGCAAAGACAAACCGGTGAAAGAGTCATGTACGGAGCTGGCGACGGTTACCGTACGTGATCTACAAACATCTCGTCACTGACCAATTGCAAAAGGTTCTCCCAGAAGTCCTGAGTCATCATTCTGAAGAGAGCCAGGAAAGCCCAACCAAAGGAATCGTAGTTCGTGAAGCCGTAATTTGGGTTGGGCCCCGCTCTCAAACACATATACCCCTCTGGACACATCCTAAACAAGCAAATGTCGACACGTCTTCACCACTGCTCAGCCCAGGTTGGACAGTGAGTGTGTGTTACCCGTACACATACCCAGCACCAGACCTGTTTCCACACAGCAGAGCATCATTATGTCCGGGCAGAAAATAATAGTTTCCTGGCAGGCACACATATATGTGACAATTTCAAATCGATATCACGCATGTGACAGAAAAAAAAAAAACAACCCAAAAACAATCATCAGTTTCACACCAGGGTTGTTGATGTACTGTGTATAATCAGAGACTTCGGATGAGTAGTTGCTCGGTAGCATCATGACACACTTTTGCTGCAAGTGGCCCATAAAGTTATGGAGTGCGAGCGCGGCCAGGACACTGAGGCACACGAGGCTCAGGACGATGACGTGGGCCATCTTCTTGACAGTTTGCCCCAGTGCTCCCAGTGCTTTCTTCACATCTGATAAGATTAAAAAAAAAAATAAATAAATAAAATGGCGAGTCTCGTGATCGTTCACGCACGTTCACACACATGCGCACACACCAGGTATGGCTGAGATGAGCTTTAGAGCCGGAAGGACTTGGAAAGCAGAAACAATTCCCGCCTGTACCATTTCTGTCAGATATCTGAAAACAGAGCATCTTCTTCTTTAGGCCATCATCATCATCATCATCATCATCATCGTGGGATGCGTGAATGTGTGATTGTGCGTTACGCCGTGCTGATGATTATCAAGTCCAGCCAGTTCCACGGATCACTGAGGAAGGTGAACTGACCGACGCAGAAACCTCGGGCCGCAACTTTGACGAGCACCTCAAAGACGTAGATGGCGATAAAAGTGGACCTGTTCAACGACACGCGGGCTTTTAAAAAATTTATTTGTGCATGCAAATACTTCGTTTTTTTTGTTGACTTTCTTCCCTCCAAATTTTGCTTTTCCAAATAATAATCTCTCTCTCTCTCACACACACACACACAAAAAACACACACAGAGCGCTGTCAATATTTCCCGTGTAACTCACTTGGCAAACTTGCTCCACTCCGGTGGCTCGGCCATCGTCATGAAAACACAATTGGTCAAAACTGTTAGCAGGATGAAAGCATGGAAAAAGGTGGAATTTTGTGAAGGAACAAACAAGCACGCGGTGAACAGACAGATGGACAGCTCGACGGATAGAGCGATACATGGATGCGGTATCTTTCGGTCCTTTGTTCGTCTGCTTTATTTGATCTCAACAACGGGCGGCACGGTGGGCGAATGGTTAGCATGTCGGGCTCACAGTACAGGGGTGGAGGGTTCGATTCTGGCTCTCGCCTGACTTTGCCTGAAGATAGCGGGGCTGGGCTCCGTTTATTCTCGCGAGGATAAATGTGTTAGAAAATGGATGGATCTCAACAACATTAAGACATTTTTGTGTCGTGCTTTTTCAATATGATTTGAATGAATCTCTCAACGGATTATTATTATTATTATTTTAATAAGACGATTGGTGCGGGTTTTTGCAAACATCGTGGAAGGTGACATGCCTGATTTGTTTTTTTTTTTGTGGGCAATACAAAATGATGTGGCGGGCAAGAGCGGGCCCCCGGGCCTTGAGTTTGACACCTGCGTCGTAAAGGATATGAGTGAAGGAGGATCTTAATAGCAGTGGTCCTCATGAGGTTGGAAGCACTCAGCAGATAGCAAGCAGGATCGGCATTAAATCTGTGGATGACCTTTTGTCCATCCAGAACAATAAACCTCTGGAGAGACAACAGAAAGTCAGAGAGTGGATCAGGACCAAAAAAAAAAAAATCTGCAGAGGCGCGGAATTTGTTCAACGGGATCCAGTTGCGAGACCTTCTTTGATTGGTAGAAGGGATCCAGATCCTCCAGTGGGGTGTTGACAAATTCAGGGGCTGGGTCACCAAAGATGAATGGGAGGGGCTTCCCGCTCTCCAAGTCGGCTGTTGGATTCTGCTGCTCCTCTATCACCTGCCAATCACAGAAATAACCAATCAGATGACAAATTCCCAGCCACGCGTTCCCCTTCAAGTAGCGCCGAATTTGTCTCTCGAAGGCAAACCGCGAACTCTACCAGGACGCTGTCATCTTTTCCTTTCTGTCGTTCCTTTTCTTTGACTTCACGACGTCGTTGGATCTCCTTCAGCGAGCCAGCGGTAAACTTCCGAAAGACTTCTGTCCCAACAGGAGGCAGCAGAGATACCATCTTGCTATTCTGCAGCTGTTCCCGCAGATCACGGTTACCTAGCAACATCTTCCTGTGTGTGGAAATGAAATCTCCTTCAGTGCATGCAAAAAGAGGGCCGCAAAACAATTCAAACATGTTGTATTATGTATATATAAGGTGGCACGGTGGTCGACTGGTTAGCACTTCCGCCCCATAGTATGGAAGCCCGGGGTCCAATTCCAGGCACTGCCCTTTCCTGTGTGGAGTTTGCATGTTCTCCCCGTCCCCGCGTGGGTTTTCTCCAAATCTCCTTCAGAGCATGCAAAAAGAGGGCCGCAAAACAATTCAAACAATGTGTTGTATTATGTATATATAAGGTGGCACGGTGGTCGACTGGTTAGCACTTCCGCCCCATAGTGCGGAAGCCCGGGGTCCAATTCCAGGTGCTGCCCTTTCCTGTGTGGAGTTTGCATGTTCCCCGCGTCCGTTTTCTCCGGGTACTTCGATTTTCTCACACATTCCAAAAACCTGCACGGCAAGTTGATTGAACACTCTAAATTGTCCCTAGGTGTGAGTATGAGTGCTGATAGTTGTTTGTCTATGTGTGCCCTGTGTTCGGCTGGCAACCAGTTCAGAGTGTACCCCGCCTACTGCTCGAAGACAGCTGGGTCCAGCATGGCCGCCACCCTCGTGGGGACCAACCCACTCAGCACAGGACAAACATACAAAGCCCACACAGGAAGGATAGATTTGAGTTTTGTCGTTCAAAACTGCTGAGCAGTCATGCTAACCCATTCGGCCATTGAGTTGCCTGGACAAAAATATTAAATGACAAAAAAAAAAAAAAAAAAAAAAAGTTTTACAGTTTGCTAACAAGTGCAATGCGTTGCCAACAGTACTTTCTTGGTTAGTTTCCTCCCCTCAAGTGCGTCTCATTGAACATGTGCGAAAATGTATACAGTACAATCATCAAAATGCTGAAAGGTAGTTGTTGACTGCGTCGGACTCACAGTTCTGTAGTTAAAGGCTTCAGCTGACCAGCTTGTCTCACAATCTCCACTTGCTCCGTTTTAGTCCCCCAAAAGTCCCAAAATGTTGTTTTACTTCTCATGGCTGCCACTCACACTGTCGCAGCGCTCACACTCCACGGACTGTCTCTGTTGATGCTCTTGCTTGTGTGTGTGTGCTTCTCCACTCTACTGTTCATTCCCTTTCTGTCCGATTGAGGTGACCTCTGACTGTCTTCTTTGCCAAGAATTCTGTTACCCTGGTGATATCGCAAGTCCTCGATGCGAACGTTTCAATCGCCCCTACGCACAGTGGGTCCCTTTCACGGGCCTCCTGATAGACTCCCCGTTTTCATGAACAGACTTCCTGTTGATGACCCAATTTCCCCGAAATATGGAGTGCTTTGTTCCAAAACATCTGGCAGAAAGAAGAGCCTTCGCAGCTTCATCAATTCAACCTCTTGTGCATAACTGGGTGTACTGCCAAGCATTCTTGCAAAACAGGCTGGTCCCTCGGCTGCTTGAGGCAAAAGATCGAATTACAAAAAGATGCGCATCTGCATGTGAAACCATCGAACAGCGTTGTGAAAAAGTATTTCATCGCTGCACACATTTTTATCTTCATTCATATATACCTTCCTCACGTAAATGTTTACGAGTGTCAGAGAAAGATAACCCAAGCAAACAAACTCCAGTTTTGAAATGGGGAGGAAAAAAAACGAATCGCTTGAAGGGATTGAAAATAGGGTTGGGGCTTTAAACTGGATTTAGGGTTTCACAGTATGGTTTTAAACTTGGGTTAGGGGTTCAAAGTAGGGTTTTAAAGTAGGTTTACAAAACAGGGTTTTGAATCAGGGTTAGGGTTTTATATATATATTGTTAGGTTGTGACCAAATCAAATAATGTGAAAGAATTCCAAAGATGCACGCTCAGACAAAGGGTGATCACAAAAATATTTACCAAAGAAAATCGCATTGACCAAAGTATGAACTGAAGTCGCTGGTCACAAAGCGTCAGGAAAAACAAGGCGTGAAACCAAAATCGCTTTGCAAATGAACCCCTTGTGCAATACTACAATAACAAAAACACTTATAAACAAGAGCCTATGAAAAAACAAGAGTGAGTGAATATATCGAGAGGTCGAGAAACTCACACGGCACCTGCTGGAGGGAATCGCCTTTCGCTCCAGCTGCAGCTGGAACACAATCAAGACACACATGACATATACAGTGTTACGGTTAGCTTGTCAAAGTAGGGTTGAAACTTGGGTTAGGGTTTAAATGTAGGGTTTTACATTTGGGTTAAGGTTCCAACATAAGGGATTTCAAATAGGGTCAGGCTTTCAAAGTCGGGTTTTAAACTGCGGTTAGGGTTTCACAGTATAGTTTTAAACTAGGGTTAGCCTAGTCATTCAGGGTCAAATACGTGCAGAAAATTTGACAAAAATGCTTAAAAAAAAATACATCATAAAAAAAGAACCCACCTTATTTTTGTTGATTTATTTTGTTTCGTTTTCATGCGTTGGGTTGTGATTGTCTTTGTTGAATGGGAATGTCTTGTTTCATTTGCACTGAAAAAAAATACATGCAAACACGCATCTTTTCTCCCAAATATTTATTTTGCACAAATGCTCTGTATTCGATTACTCTTGATACAAACACAGATAAACGCACCGAGTACAATTACTTTTGCATGGGGCGTTGGTGACATCTAGTGGCGACAATTGCGCACAGTCAAAACAAAGTCACCAAGAATTAAATAGAAAACATAAGTCAAACACAAAGCGATCGATTTTTTTTTCTTCATACACACACACAATATAAATCAATGATAATCGCTGAGGGTTGTCTTTCGAGACATCAGACCATAAGGCCGTGGTCGACTTTGGAGTGGAAATGCTAACATTTGCCCCGAATAGCGGCGTTTGTGTTGTTGAGGACTGTTCATATGAAAAGCTTTTAGTGGCTTCGGCTGAATGTATCGACGCTTGCAGTAGCGGAGGAGGAGAACATCTGCGTTTCCAGAACATTCCGCGGAAGTCAGCCAGCAGCCAGGAAACAAAATAGTTTTGAATGAACGCCGGCAAATTGAATTCCCTCCCCCGCCAAGTTGCCTGATGGGAGAACGGATGCGTATCGACGGGCAGGAACGTCGCAATCGCCGGTCGATAATATGAACCGGGGAGAGTAAAAAGACAAGACGCGGACAAGCGGGATCGGCCGATATTGCTCCAAATGGACCCAAGGCGAACGGCGATTTCCCTGTGGCTAATTTGTCTTTGTCCGTCATCGCACTTGACATTGTCCCTTGATCAATAAGCACGCAGCAAAGTAGTCAACATGACTAATGTGCTCATTTAGGACCTTTAGCAGTTATTGATTATGAATGGGCCCTCGTCCTTGAACTGCACTTGCACATGTTTATATGCAAAGAGCGAACGCTCTTTGTGATCGTGACGCCTACACGACGGAGTAAACCGGAGGTCACCGTGGTGTCTCACGGGTCTTCATCAGGAGGCACCGATTAAAAAAAAATAAAAATAAAAAAATAATAATAATTCAAAAGCTGAAAAAGCAAAAAGAACCAAGTGAAAATTACAATGACTTAAAAAAAAAAAAGATTGTCGATAATTTAAAAGTTAAATGTTTAAATGTTTAAAACATGCTGTGGTGCAAGTTGCACCGCAACCCTTGCTCAAGAAACCTGGCCTTGATCAAGATGTACTGGCAAATTTTTGGACCATTTCCAAGCTGCCCTTCATTTAAAAAAAATCGGAAAAATGTGATGTCTTTCAGGGAAATGTATAGTGGAAGAGCACCCATTTAAAAATGTGTATACGTGTGTGTACAAATGTCAAAATACTTGAATTGACAAAAAAGGTACATGGCAAAATATTTAACATAAAATGTACAATATGAAGACAAAAATTGAACCACAAACTAAAAATGAAATATAATTAATAAAGAATAAGAATTGGTGTATTATAAAACACAATAAATGACATGGGGAAAAATACTTTCATAAAAATAAAAAGCACACCAAATTGCATTTAAAACAAGATACACAAAAGAAAACAATAACATAGACAAAAAAACGTATGGTGTAGGTCACCATTAGCTGACACAGTGCACGTCCTGATGGGAAGGCACTTAAAAAAGCAGTGGCCTTTGGAGCATGGATGCCAAGAAAACAATCAAAGCAAATACAATTACAGATATCCTTGAAGCTTTCTGCTGAATGCCATGCAGAGTACCAAGAGAAAGATGCCTACATATTCAAGCAAACGGAGGCAAAACACGGCAGAGAAGACACGCGGGCTAAATGAGCTCATGACTGGGGCGGGGAGGCCCGCAAATGTGTGCTGCCAAACAGCCAGTCACAATTGCACGGGCACAAAACATCACATTGTGCATCACTGATATGCAAGCCAAAACATAACAATATGCAAAAATTCATCGCGTTCAACAGAGAGAGAGAGAGAGAGAGAGAGAGAGAGAGAGAGAGAGATTTCCATTCACAGTACTGCATAGGCTTTAATATTGCTGCATCGCGGTTTTTCATATACAGTAGTCACAACATACTTGCTTTTGTTTCAGTGCTGCCTTTCATGGTTAGAGATGATTCGGGTGAAGGTTTGGAATGAGTGACTGCAAATAATATTGTTTTTCTGAGTGTAAATGAGAGACTGTTGGCATTTGGGTGTGATTGAAGAAGAGGAGGTGTCAAGGTGCCACGAGCAAGGGGGGATCCCTGCCGGACCCCTGGACTGGAGATCACAATCGGCTCTTAAAAGGGCCCCCACAGCAGGATGACCGCTTCTAACAACAAAAGACGGCCAAATGTGGAAGACAATATCCACCACATCAAAGGAAGATTCACAATAGAAGGACAATTCACACCTCATCTGACAGATGCCGTTGACAACACCCGGACTGTCCTCGCAGCAGTGGCGGTTCTGGGGGGGGGCCAACGGGGGCCAGTGCCCCTGTAGCACTGACTCTGGCCCCCCCTGTGGCCCCCCCTCCGAACGTAGATTACGCAGTGGCGCAGAGTTGCAGACACGAAAGGTGGAACCAAAGTGCGTGGCTTAACATTCTAGTCGGACCCTTTAGTGTGCTGCACCACTTCAAATTGAGCGGGAAAATGAGAAGCAGTCCGCAGAGCAGATTACCACGACACGAGTGCTATTTTGACACGACACGATTTATATTTTCAATGTAAAATCACAAAACGAAACAAGCCCCCAACAGTAGCATTTTTAAGTCTAATTCCTCTTCACTTAAACATTTAACGTTAAAAATGAAAAGAAAAACTGACATTACATCATATTTCTATATGAAAAAGAAACACATTTATCCAGACACAGAGAGAGAGTCAGATGATGATAGTGGTGAGAGATTTGAAGAGGAGCAAGTTGAAAGCACCAGAGAGGGAGAGTCAGAGGACACGGGATTCATTTATTTTCAGAGCGAGGACTCAGAGCAGGAAAGGGATACAAATGAAGATCCTGAGAATTAGGAAGATGAGACTGCAATAGAAGTGGAGTGTGAGACACAGACAGAGGATATTTGC
>NW_017805134.1:1135800-1182393 GCF_001891065.2 Hippocampus comes | reverse complement strand
ATGCATGTAAAACATTTAGCTTCAGTGTATTTGCAATTTTAGTCTCTGGTCAGGCTTGAGAATGTATTAATTTATATTTATTGAATACAATAAAAACTAATTAATACAATTAATAAATAGCATCAATCAATACATTTTAGACACTTGTATATGTCTGAGTGCCTCAGCAATCTAAGTGTACCGGGTTAGTGTATATGCTGTGTCCATGCAGAACTTGTGTTTACATTTATTTGGTTTGTCTTTGTCCACAGACATCAGTAGATGTAAAGAGGACCCGCCAATGCAGCCAGAGCTAAAACAGTTTCCCAGGACCCTGATGGGGGACAGGAGAAGGATCTTCAAGGCAGGCTGGTACCATATCCACCCCTGGCTTGAATATTCTCAACAGATGGACTCGGCGTATTGTTACGCTTGCAGATATTTTAGCCCTCCTAATACTGTTTTTTTCTCATCACTGTAATGTTATGACTACAATGCTTTGAAAGTTTGATGAAATAAAAAGTCAAATAATATTTCGAATCTGTCTTTTTAGCCCTGGGTTGAATGTGCCCCTCCATCAAAACCCCCGGCCCCAGCCCGGCCCCCTCAGTGAAACTGATCTAGAACCGCCACTGCCTCGCAGACCATTTGTCTATGCACACGCACGCACGCACGCACGCACGCACGCACGCACGCAAAGAGAGCCACACCCTTTTTGGGTGGGTCAAGGGAAAGGCGTTTTTGTCACTCTGCTTCCCTCCCCTCGCGGTTAGGAGAAGATGATGACCCAGAGCTCTGTTTAGAATAATTGGCTTGATCTACGCTGTATTAGACTATTTGTTCAGGCATGACAAAGCAACTTCCTCGTATCTCTACCTTATAACAAAACCTTGTCGATAACAAAACGAAATACACAACATGGGCGATCGTATGGCAACTATGTACAGTACAGAAAAAGGAGAAAAAACGCAATCGCTGTTATTTACGTGATGTCACTAAACGCATCACGCGCAGCAGAAACGGCTTGCAAGGAACAATAATAGCGGCCGCGACGAACTGCTGGCTCACGCCGCTACCACAAGCGACCAAATGAAAAACGACACGAACAACTATATACAGTGAAACTGAAAAGAAACAAACATTGTCTGCAACACAGTATGACGTCAGCAATTGTGAAGTCGCATTCGGTCTCTGACATGACAACAACAAGCACTTTCCATCAACTCAACATATAAAATATTTTCACTCGACAAAACGTAAATTAAATAACAATATAAAAAGCAATGTAGACTCAGAACGAATCACGGAACTAATTAAGCACACCACACAATAGAAAAAGAAAAACAAAGTGAAATATTCTGATGAATTAAAAATGGATACGGACCATCAACGAGATGCAACTGACCAATGCCACTTCCTCGTAACTCTGCCTCAGCTACGGCGGGAAGTCGGTGCCAGACTGTGCGCTGTTGCGTCACTTCCGTCATAATTTAATTAACTAAAGTGTATCACTCCGTTTTACACACACACACACACACACACACACACACACACACACACACACACACACACACACAGCAGCTTCTGCATGAATGTGCTTCCTGTAGTCAGAATTTACAAACCGTTCTGGCATTCAAGAAACACCTTGAAAGTGCATTATTGACCGTGGCTCTCCTTTCCCCCACGTGAGGGCATTACAGTCAGTACGAAACGGATCATCACGATGATTTACTTTCCTGTAGTTGAAATGTAAAACTGTTCATGCGCTCTCTTATAAAGCAGCTTCCTTTTGATGGATATTAGCTGTTCAAAGCAATGAAAAGTGTGCGAGTGCACACAAGCAGAAATCAATAGTGTATAATACACACCCTTGTGCAGCTTCCACAATCAATTTCACTTGAGAGTGAAAGCTCATTTTCTCGCTATTCATTCCCTTTGTGCAGTGGCAGCGCTGCACAAGTGACCCCTCTGGACCGCAAATTGGGCCCAGCTGGGGATGTGCCCCCACATATTGCGGCACTGCAATGTAAACATTACATTTCCCTCCGCTTTGAGATGTTCAGTCTGGACCGGACGGCTTTATTACATCTGCGAGTTGCCAGCTCGCTCATAGCACAGCAGGTACTTGCTCATTCAATCTGCAGGCGGCCAATGCCGTTACGCGTGCGTGCGTCTGTGTGTGTGAAGCTGAAACCCATGAGGCCCTGCACAACTAGTGTGTCATCATCATTACACTTCTTTGGTGACGTAAGGCGATAGAGTCAATGAAAATGCTCAGCATGAAGGAAATTCTCAAAAATAAAACTGAGAATAACATTAAAATGAATTGGGTCAATATGGAATCAAATCAAACCGATAACATTAAAACTGATATCGGAAAACATCTGAATAGTTTAATAGTAGAAGTTTGTTTTTGTACGTTGAATCTTTTTTTTTTGTTTGTTTTTTTCATGGTGTCAACTATCGGTATTCCCGGATTGGCTCTCCATTGTATTTTATTTGCTAAACATACAGTTAACGCAATTATAAAATGTATACGGCATTACAGATCACACAAGCAGATTCAGAGACAGTTTTTTTTCCGAAAGCCATTACTGCAATAAATAATCACAGAATATAATCAAGCTACTGCATTTTAAACCTGAACTCATCTACCTCACTTGTGCAATAAGGAACAGCTGAGCCATCCATTTTCATGTGCAATATGTGTCCTGAGCGCGACATAAGCCTCAGTCCACACTACCAATGCTGCTGCTGTTGTTGTGTGTTGTTTGAGTATTGTATTTATTGAACCGTTATTTTATTCTATTTTATCTTTTTTACGAAATGCACTAAGGAGTGGCACCCAAATTTCGTTGTATGCTATACAATGACAATAAAGGCGATTCTGATTCTATATATGCAGGTGCAGTGCCATTCTATTTATGTATCCCACTGTATTATGTGCGCTTTACAGCAAAATTTGAGATCTCAACATCAAACATGACATCAATATACGGAAAAATGAATGAACCTTCCCCCCCATTACGGGGGTTTGCCAAAACTCATGTGCGAACCTGTGTTTGTATTCGGGCTTTGCTTTCGGACTCACTGGGGTGCTTGTATAGTTCTCCAATCCGCAGTCACGTCTCACACTCCACCCTGCTTATCCTCCTCACGCTTGTGAAGACGTTCAGGGAGAGCGAATGGAGCGAGCCAGCGGCTGGGTCAGAGGTGACGTCAGAAGCGCGGCCTATGCGTGGCGGGATGGAGTTGTTCAGATTCAGGCTGCAGGCTGGGAATTTTTCCAACTGAGATAGGGATTGTGGGCTACTTCACGGTGGACGTGTTTACACTTAAGAGATGAACGTGCTCCAATACAAGAAGTCAAATGTGAACTGAACATTTTCTTTACAATTATTATACATACATATACTATAGAATGAAGCCAAAAGATCAAAACCTGTTTTTGTTGCAAACGTAAATTTGGCTAGCTGTCCAGCGATGAGGCGTGGAGACTGTTGACATTTGTCTACGATCCCTTAAGCCAGTCAGGATGCGGAACACAATGGAATGTAAAAAACAAACAAACCCAAAAAACTAACGGCATTCAAAAAAAAAGATTAAATCCATGAAACAGCGAAGCCGAGAAAGACGTACCGTGTCATCGCGAGGTGAACTGTATCCAAATGATCTCCCAGTTGACAGGAATGCCCTTTTTGGCTATTGCGCTATCGGCCAGCAGATGGCAGTAGTTTAACAGTCTTCTTGACTTCCTGCCTCCTCCGCCTCCTCCACAGGTGACAGATGAGCCCCGCAGAGCTCCCGCAACAGTGCAGCAGCACTTTTTAATCCGGCTCAGATTTACGATGTCAACAGCGGCAAAAGTCTCCATTGCTTTTCGTCTGCGATCAAATTGAAGGCGTGCGTAGATATTCAAGAAAGAGGAGACCGTTGGGCCTGTCGTAGAGAGGCAGGGATGAATGAGAGAGGGGCGAGAGGGTTTGCTCATATTAGTGTGTGATTCATGCCGGCAGCCTTTGACTGAAGAGGAAGATACGAGGTGAGCTGATAACAAGCACTCCGGGAATGAATTGGAAGACAAAGTGTTTATTGCAAGAGGGGATGAACGGCATAAACTTGAAATTGCAACTTGCAACAACAACACAAAAGATGATGAGATGCAACATGGATGCACACTCATTTCCCTAAAATGCCCCCTTTGTCCCTGCGAGACCACTATTTTCTTTCCATGCTGGCTAAATGATCTTACAGGTTGGCCAATTAGATAAGCCAAGCATGTCCTTAGTGGGTCAACAGTGATAAATGCCAAAAGAAAAAAAACTGCATGGTTTCAAGTGACACAATACCGAATTTTGACTCTCAAGTGGTACAATTGGGATATGTGTCATGCCAGCAAATAAAAATGAATGCTTGAAATTGGATATCTTTAGAACAGAATAAAGCCTGCGATACTTGTAAAGGACCAAATTGAGACTTCAAGAGTAGTCTGATGTCATGGAAATGTTACGTGACATCTGCCCAAGCAACAAAAATGAACCGTTTGGTTGCCGTTCTTTGGGGAGACATGCAAGAGGAGGAGTGGGGGCAGTGAAGTGAGATTACGTTCAAATCTTGCTTTGAGACTGCAAACTCTACCTTTAATATTCTCATATTATTTATCAACTATTGTTTACTTCTTTGTTGCCACAGCCCGGTTTGAACACTTGCATCGTCACTTCAATACAAAACATCTGTGGGTTGTTTTGTGTGTTCCATTAATGTAAAAAGCCCCGTGGGATGTGTTACGAGAAATGCACATGGAAATGGACAGTTAAATGGGAACTGGCTCTTGGAACGACGGTGTCAATCCAGTTTAAGAGACGCGCAAGATTTAGATGGGGCGAGACGAACATTAAACATCCTGTCTGCACTCTAAACTTTGGCCAGCCTGACACTCGGTGCGCACATAAATCTGCCAGAGTGACGCATGGTCAAACGTTCCTGCGGAGGAGCGTGGCCCTAAAGGCAGACGCATCAAGGCGAAGACACTCCTGCCGGGAGAGTATCATACGTGGGACAAGAGGGCAGCCACACAAGTGAAACAGCGTCTCAACCAACTACAGCAACAAATAAAAGTTCGCTTCAATGAACGTCAGTGTGAGTCATTGTTTGCCTCTATGTGCCCTGTGATTGACTTGGCGACTCGTCGAGGGTGTGCCCTTCCTCTCCCCAGCCACACTCCTAAGAGCAAGAATTAATTTAATGTGTACTTAGTGCAACGTAAATGGCTTCAGACATGATATTCTAAGCTTTTGGAGTCCCTCAGGAGTCTGCCCTCTGCACTTTCACTTCTAGCCTCCAATTGGTTGAAGTGGAATGGGACTATCTGTGAATCCTGGTGCCGGGGGGCGTTTGTGCACACCTTGGAAAAATCAACTGGTGTGTCAGAGGCCAGTCGCCGCATAATCACTCCGGCTGCACAAAGATCATAAAGCAATGGGAGGCCTTATTGATTTTGAGGCCTTTATCAATGTTTCCACATGGCTGGGGAATGTACGCAGCAGTCATCTTTTATGTGTACGTTTACAGCCGCCCGCCAGAAACAAGAGGTCTCTGCGCCTGAGCCAAAATGTGTCATTTCTGTGAGGATTTTTTTCATTTGCGCTCGTGATTCACAGAGCGGCTATCACGGCGTGTTCATCAGCGCCGCGCCGCCCTGGAATCAATGCGGACTTCACTGCGCTCCTATTTCTCAAAATCAATTTCCATTCATGAGAGAAACGCATGAGGCTGCAAAAGGTTTGTTGATATGATTTTTTTTTTTTTTGCGGGAGGTTGGTCTTTGCTCTGCCCATTCATTCTGTCACTTATATTAGTCTTATTGAAGTTGGCGTTTTTATGTGGAGACAATTGCCGGGGCAGCAACCACTTTAGTAGCATACACACATATTGATAATCGCCCAATTTCGAGTCCCATTCACACCCCTCAAAGTCGGGGGAAGGCTGGAGAATCAGATGAAAAGATGATTCTTATTAAATGATTATCTATTGGTGTGGAGAGTAATATTTACCACCGGGAATGTTACGGATTTTAGGATTGTTGCATGAAATGGAACGACAGCCAATCGGGACGCGACCTGAAGATGGGCGCAGTTTGCAGACACAAATAGAACAATTGGCTCTGTTTAAGAGCATTTTGACTTTCAGGTACCCACAAAATATTTTACCCTCTGACAATTATAAGCACCGAACTCTCTTCTTCCGCCACGAAAGAAACGTTTATTTTGGTTCTTTTGTAATAAGTGGTAGAATATGGGTTGCTTTCACCAAAAACGCTGGTTTCTGACCTTCAGTGGTGGCTTTGCACAAGCACCATTTAGTTACGGTCTAGACGCCAAGGGGTGAACTAGTCTCCGTTTACACCAGGAAAAGTCACCCTATTTGTTGCTAGTGGCTTTCTTGAGGGGTCGGAAAAGACGCCAAATATGGCCACAAACTTGCCAACACTGACAGCCTCTCTCTCTCGGCCCAAGGTGGTCATGGCAACAAAAACCGTACACCGAAACTGCAAGCGACAGAACCCAACCAGCGTGACAAGTGGATAATTCTTTATCCTTTGTGTACTTTGATCGAGGAATGTCAGAGGCACCCAGGAAATGTTTCAAACTGTGAATAACAACGGTCTAATTTGATTTTTTAAAATTTTTTTTTATCAGGTGTAAAGGTTTCCAGTAGTATTACTCGAGCCAACTCCTCGCGTGTTGAAGTGAAGCGGTTCAATAACACAAGTTCACGCGTAGGTTAATTACCTGCGCGTGCATAAATAAATGCAGGTAGTCTGCCTCCTCGCCGTGATTGACTTCCTCTGCGGGCATCGGGGGATTAGCTTGACCCACCCTGGATGAACAGAGCAGGCAGTTTGTGTGTGTCAGGCACGCACATACGTGGGTACGCAATTACGGCCGGGACGCCGCAGTTCAATTTATTGAATACTTCAACTCTGTCATAATTCAAAGCTGAGAAGAGGCGGCCGTGACTTGGCGTCCCCGGAGCCCTGTGACAATCAAAGTCTGAGTTGTAGCCCCAAATGAATGTCGCTTGATTTTTCTTAGCACGGGCGGCCAGATGCTGCAGAAATGCGCCGTGTGATGATGAACTTATCACCACTGCTCACAACCTTCAGTTCAGCTGCATGGTACTGACAAGTACAGTTGTGTGCTGTGGAAGGTTACTGTAGTGAATGAAAGAAAAAAAAAACTCAACTAAAATCAAAATTGGAAAAATAAACCTACACTTTTGTTCATGAAATAAAATTAAAATCAGAGTGCTTTAACATAACTGAAGCTGCGTTGTATGAAGCTGACTAAAAGTAACTCTAATTTTACTGGTCAACTGCAAATTTCAATCACAGATGGTTTTGTGTGTGTCTCAACATAATCCTGACGCCGCGAAAAAAAAAGTCAGGTTTTTGAGATATATATATATATATATACACATTTTTTTTTGTTTTTAAGTTTGACCATTAAAAGCTTGCACAATACAGATTTTATCATGTGTTGTAATTTATAGCTAGCGCGACGTTTCAGAAAGAAAATCCACCTGTTGCTGAACCTAACCCTCATTCAAAAAGATTACATATTATATTATTATTGTTATGAAAATCAAACGTGTTAGAGAAAAAAAACCAAAAGGGTAGATTGGGAAAAACGTGAATTTCTAATTGAATTTTTAGGGATATAATAAATATAATGTAATAGACACAGTATGTCGATAAATCTAAAACTAATACTAAAACTGAACTAAAACAAAGCACTATAAATAAAAAAAAAATCACTAAAAACAAAAGGAAGTTAAAAAAAATCAAAATGAAATAAAAACCAAATATAATAAAAAATATGATTGAGGGCAGCATCAGCAAAATGGATATTTCTTCAGGCTCCATGTTTGAAAAGTCAGCTGCCGGTCAGTGTCCATCGCGCAGGAGATGTGCTTAATGAAGGATTTGAATGCGTTTCTTCACTTCCTGTCGCAAAGTGGGACATAAAAAGCGCATAAACAGGTCGGTGTGCGAGTGACGTACTGACAGGGTGATCGGGAGTGAGCGTCTGAGGGCGACGCTGGCGGTGAGTGTGCAGATGCGCCTGTGTCACAAGTTAATGGAGGCGCCGGCTCGGCAGCCGATTACAGCGCCGCTGTCACAGGAAGACGGCAGGCGAGGCCCGCGGCCCATTCATCACCGCCGCCTCCTCCTCCTTTCGCTATGTGATGAAGGTGCACGTCAGAGTGCCTCTCCGTAGCATTTATAAGCAGCGGTGGCAAAAATACTCACACTCTGAACTTAAGACGACGTATGGATGCAGGAGGAAAAAAAACCTGTAAAAATATTCAACTCTTTAGTTTTGTAAAAGATTTCAAGATGACTTTTTGGAACAACAGTAAAAAAACAAACAAAAAACCCAGTTAATTATATACAATACATGTTTTGATATCTAACAATGAGAAAAAAAACTATGTATACACTTTGGCTGTAGGGTGTAATCTGACAGTTTAGTCAGAACTGATCAAGTGACAAGTACTGAAGAGAAAAACAAACAAAACACCCACCCCACAAAAAATGCTAAATTAGCTTAGGACAACAGGAGAAAACAAAATACGCCTTAACCTTGATATCTTTTTTTTCAGTGATAAGAATTTTGGAACGCCACAAGTTGAATGAATGACTTCCTTGGCGAACATATCATGGACTTTGCTTTTGCAGACGCTAACAATATCAAGCTCTATAGTTGGCTTCGCAGACTGATATGGTATAAATTAGAAATGATGCCCAATTTCCTGTCCAACTGCATTAAAAAGGCTTAAATGCATAGAAATTCACTGTACACCATGTGAAAGGTGGGGGGGGGGGGCGGTCGTGCTGAAACAGCCCTTCGGAACAAGTTGCCTGTGAGTCTATTTGGTCTGGCTCGAAATGACCCGTAGCGCCTGCCAGAAGGCAACAGGTCGAAGAGGTGATGGCTGGGGTGCAACGGGAGCATAGCAATGTTCTGGGCTCAACTGAGGCAGCGGGAGCTGGAAATGTCCAGCAGAGAAGGCAGAGGGCAGCCAGTGACCTTCTCAACAACAAAACAAAGGGCGCCGGTTTAAGTCTTGTCTAGTAGAAGGTGCCATTTATTTATCAAAATTTAAATCGACAGCTCCAAATGACCCTCCGCACTGGAAAATGTTGCCCTGGGCAGTTGCTCAATCGCGCCACCGATCAAAATAAATTCTTGATGGGGGGGAAAAATCTTTCTTTTTCTCAATTTGTTGCATCATTGTTGTTCAAGCTCCCTGGTTTACGTTCCGCCCGAAGAGTTCCCCCAATATCAACCAATCAATAATCAAACTCGCAACCGGGTTCCACTTCACCTCTCTCTATTCACGTCATGTTGTCATCTGCCATGTTTGAAAAAAAAGCAACGGGCATTTAAGATCAAAAGTAGAAAGTCCAGATATCGGGGAAAAGTCACCAAAAATACTGAAGAAAAGCCTACTTAGGTACAGCGGTTTAGGCTGAGCCGTCGGCCCGACACCTCGCTAATACCGAGGGGGATGCATATGCCAGGTGAATTTCCTGCATTAGGCATTCATACACGTCCTCAGCCTCGGATTTCGGTCAGGGAGATTATACTGTTTACGGCCGGCTGCGAGCATAGCAAATCGCCAGTCAACTCGACTGCCCGGGGTCATTAATCCCGCCGCAAACAGACACCGCGCCTTTGAAAAAAAAAATCCCACATCTCACTTCATTCCCTACCGCCGTTTAGGAGTCATTTGCTCTAGACCTGGATTAGGACCATCTGCCAATGTTTCCCTCCATTAGTGACACGAGCTGATGTTCACTTTAAGACCAACGCGAAGGGGCCGAGAGAATAATTTTCAAAGGATCAGTCATTCAGAGAAGAACTAGAATACATGCGACCGAAATGGATTGTATTGACCCTAAAATATTCTGGGTTGCTTTCCTAACCCCCACACTGAGCGCCTTATTGGGTTACTTTTACCCGAGGTTGGGTTAATGATTTGACCCATGAGATCGGATATTTGGGCCATCTGAAGATGGTCACCGCTTTGGAGTTTTGTGCATTGCAGTTGAACTCTTTCAGGGAGAGCAGGTACTACAGTGGACAGCTTATCATGTTATCAGGTTTACAGGGTGCATGAAAGGGTTAAGTCATTTTGATCTAACATTCTTACACTCTAAACACCTTCGGGTTAAAATAACCCACTTTGGGTCAAAAGTGGACCAATTCACTTCATGGGAGAATTTGGCCCAACTTTCCAATTTTTGGAGTTGTTTTATAAAAACGGACTCAATTTTGGGGGTCACTTTATATAAACCAAACCCGTTTTTTGGGAAAAAGAATCCCCAAAATGTCATAAATTTTTGAAAAGCAACCTCAAAAATGTCAGTTTTTACAAAACACAACAAAAAAGGGTTGTTTCATAGTAAGCAACCCAGAAGTGTGGGTCAAATTGACCCAAGTATTGGATCGGACCATTTCATACAAAAATCAGGTTATTTTTTAACCAACTGTTTGAAGAGACCGAACTTTGGTAGTGATGGGATGGTTCGGTATGTCTTACTGCTGACTTTGGATACAGCATTTAGGGCTCACATTCTGCACCTTTAAAATAATAAATTATCAGATTTTGATCAAAGATTGGCCCGACCTGCTACTTGGGTCAGTTTCACCCAATTTTGGATTGTCTGTTTTGGGGGAAAAAAACCCCACCAAAAACCCAATTGTTGATGCTGGGTCAAAATGTCCCAAGTATGGATGAGTTAAATCTTTGACCCAAATTGGGTTATTTTTGACCCAGCAGTTTTACGAGTGTGATCGGTTGAAACAAAAGTTGCTTCTTTTTCTTGTTGGTCCTAAAATGAGTATTTGTAACCACAGCTCTAGCCGATAAGCTATTTCTTGGTTATAATAACGTGAAGAAATACTGGATTACACCCCAAACTGGGAAATGCACAGCTGATTAGCCTGCTCAGGCACAGTAACATGAAGTATACGAAGACAGATACATCTTTCCGGGCCATTCATTTGTGTGTGTGCTGATACATTTCTTGCGTGTTTAATTTAAAAAAATGTAAATAATGCATTGTTAATAGTTCCAGAGTGTGACATAATTGCAAGATGGTCTCCACGCAGCACCCATTAAACTCTTTTATCCATGCACCTATTGCTTTTAATGTTCTATCGATGCCTGTTTTGCGTAATGTCTTTCCATTAAGTCCGAGACGCACGCACGTTACATTACACCGGCGGCATTTCAATAGCGTGCGCGTGCGCTGTTATCCACCAGACACGCACGCCATCGATTCACGGAAGAAAAAAGGGCCAGGGATGGAAGCATTTAAAAAAAAAAAATAAAAAAAAGAACACTCCTAAGATGACCCGCTAATGAATCTTTACTTATCATTTCACATTTCATCTTCGTGTCATCTCCCTCAGCTTTTGTCATGGGATCCTCGTGTTAACTGCGCCGCCAACTTGAATCTCATCGGGCTACTTGAGGGCGACGCCGTAATGACCCTCAAAACGACACCAACAAACGTTTCATCTCAGAGACGCTACAGAGACTGATGAGATTAAAAAAAAAAAAAACCACATCATATGAATTCTAAATGGGTGGCGTTTTGTCGCTGATAGCCGGAGATGACAGCTGACACGAGTCACATCGCACAACTTGAGCATAAGAAGCGGAACGGCCTTTGCGTCACACGCTGGGGATTTAAAGCTAACCTGTAGGGCCTGAAAACGTAAAAGAGTATTTCACATCAGTGTGTACACCTACCTTTTAGTCCCTGCAGTCATTTAAAAAAAAATAAAAGCTACTCAAAATCTCACAATGACTCTGTTCCTTATTTTTTATTTTATTTTTTTTACCTGTTACATGATTTGTCACATCCCACACTTTTCTCCAAATTGAGTGCGAAGGTGCCGGTGACTCATCTGAAGTTTGTGTGGAAATCCGGCTTACGAAACCCCTCTCTGGTTTGCGTCGATCTGCGGGAGGAGAAAGAAAAGAGACAGACAAAACAGTCAAGTTCAATCTGTGTTTGTCGACGTTAAGCGGCGGAGACGAGGTGACGCCAACCATGAGCCGGCGTCTTTGCCTGGATCTCTCGTCATCTGCCGGGTGGATCAAGTCGCGTTGGCTCAGAGGCTAGTTGGGAAGGTTTGCCGTCAAAAGATAGAATCCTTGTGTCTACAGGACAAACGTATTTGGGAACGCTGCACGCAACATTTGCCACTTGGCTTTAGGAGATATAACAGGTGGTCCTGACCTGCGCCAAACTTCATTTCCAACATTCCACATGACGGGGCGAGTTTGTGAAGAAGAAACTAAACAGCATAACATTGCTTATACCAGGGGTGTCAAACATACGGCCTGCGGGCCGGAACCGGCCCCCCCAAGGAGGTTCGATCAGGCCCGCAGGATGACTTAAAAGTAAAAAAAATGCATAAAAGACAAGGAATGAATATTTTTAATAAGGTGCAATTTATGGAGTATCCACTAGGGGACACGCTGTTTTGATTAGAGTAGAAGACAACATTGTTTTGATCAGAGAAGAAGACAACGGCAGTGTCAGTCTGTCATTGAGACAGACCCAACACAGCAGACGCTATCAAGAACATGTGAAAACTGTACTGTCTTCTTTACACATTTAATAGCCCTCTCCTTAGTTTGTAAAGTGTAGGCAGGGATTAAATTTGGATTTTATATGCACGTGTAAATGGTTGAAAAATTCCTTTCTTTATAAATCTCATTTAATCTTAAAGTGCATTACTATATTTTTCAATACCAATTATTTGTTAAAGTTTTGTGCCTTTTTACAATCAGTTGCAATGCACATATGTGAATGATAAAAGTAAATTGCACATTTGTCGAAGGAAATCTATGGCGCTTCATGAAATGGTTTGGAAAAGATATGTTCATTAAATTTCAACATTTTTCTCAATGTTCTTGTGCTTCTTTAGACCAAAACAAAGGAGAGACATATTATTTTGGCTATTTATAGCAGAGTATGATATAATTTTAATGGTCCGGCCAACTTGACATCTACCGAGGCCGTATGTGGCCCACAATGTGAAATGAGTTTGACATCCCTGGCTGATACCATCGTGTGTGTGTGTGTGTGTGTGTGTGTGTGTGTGTGTGTGTGTGTAAATTCTGGTTTGGTTGGAAAGATGTCCTATATGAAAAGAAAACATTTCGACAGCTCTACCTGTAAGCTTAGAGTGCATTTTAGGTTCATCCCAAAAATGTCACCCGAAAGTCGAATCCAAGTGCGAACAAAGATTTGCCATTTACACGACGTCATCCTTTGAACAGCTAATACCGCTGGTAAATAGTGCGGCTTACCCACACACAATTGATTTGATTGTTCACTAAAAGCAAGCGAGTCAGCAAGCCCGAAGCGACATTATTACATCAAATTGCGTCTGTCTGGCGGAATATTCGTCACCCTGCGTTTTACCGCACGGTGTCAATGTTGTTTTCTTTCACGTGTATTAATATAATAGCCTTGAGAGGAAAAAGTATCCAGTCATAGTAGGGCCACTGTGTGCTTATGATGATAAAAGCTTGCGCCACATTGCGGCATGATGTAAAGCCGCTGCAATCAGATTTGGCCTACAGCATCACGATGACAATTACAAGGCGCCATGGCAGAGACTTCCCACCGTTCGTTTCCTGATGAAGACGTACGTCACCGCGGCGAGCGGTCACCGTAGCGGTGTCATCACGCTTGACAGCCTTCCCGATGAATGATTTACACACATGAAAGCTGGACGTCAGACTAGTATTGGTCGCCTCCTCCGCCAACGTCCTTGCTGGTCAACGCCATGCGAACATCTGCATGGGATGGGCTCCAGACACGTCCATCACGCGCTCAAAACGATGCGTTAATGCAGCGCGTCCAGATGGCCGGCGGACTCTGGTCGGTCACTTTTTACTGCAGCTGTAAATTTAATCAGAAAACACACGGCTGCCTTTTATAAAATGCAGTTTGACAAACTGGATGACATGGAAGTATTAGAGAAGTTGTCATCAAGTCATGTAATTCTATCCCCGAACCAGTAGACCGAGGCCACGATTGTACATTTTTGATTATCATAACTTTCTACAGGCCGTGACAAACAGGGTATCCTAAACACAAGGACGTGTAGCGCTTCCAATAGGAAATAATGGTGCCCTTTTGGCCCTTTGAAGCCACCATAGTTTTCCACTGGTCTGTACTCCTGAATGAAAATGGGACAGTTTAGACATTTAATTCAGTGATTTTTCAGTGTAGCAGGTAGCTCCAGCAAAATATAACTGCTTACAGGCAGTCTCAATGAGTTTAGTAATACATTTGAAAAAAAAAATAACAGTTTCACTGATGGACATCAATGGAAGTCCGCCATTTTGGTTTGAGGCAGCCATTTTGTGGGCTTGCCCGAATGAGCTCAAATTGTAAGCGGGTGTGGAGATAAAGCTTTTTTTTTTTTTGTCCATGCCATCTAATGAGCGCCGAGCAAGGAGACAAACGTTTGATGATCATTTTGAGAATTCAACATGAAAAGTTTGCCCGCAGTTTGATTTTGATTTCATTTTATCCTGACACCAGTAGTTCCTAACTGCTTTTTAAAAGGTGATGTAACGCGGGGCCGATGTGATGGAACACATCAGACACAAAGATTGCTGCCAAAGCATCCCAAAAAATCTCCTCGTGCGCTGTGATAAAAGGAGGACAAGTTGAGATGATTGTCTTGTTTCTTGTTGTTAAAAATAAAACTGATCATGCTTGTTAATTACTGCGTCCCAGATGGGGGTTGATTCAGCTCCCAAACGCACACCTGCAGCCAAAGCAGTTGAAAGTCATCTTTAATCAAAATCTTTGCTTTTACCATTTTTCTCTTTTTTTTTGACTGGGAACAATCAGGCATATAACTGGACCCGTCATAAGCAGAGCGCCGGAATTATTAAGCAATTAGCTCTTAAAAAGATGATATATTCGACTGTGGGTTCTTTGGATGGCTACGTTCAGACGCTTTCATCCCATTTTTCTGTCAAATGACACATTTTCTGTGCTCTTGCGGCGGGAAGATAAGGCCGAGCAGTAAGGCTGAGAGTCTCGTGAATTGATGGAGCGGGGACGCGGGTCGCTTTTCATTCAAAACGTGGCAGGAATGGATAAAAAAAAAAAAAAAGTCTCCGGGTGACCTTCAGGCGCCTGCAGAATGGCGTTCTTGTTTTGTTCGCTGTCGTTTGGGGGCCCAATGTATTTAAATGGACGTATGAGTGTTACATGTTCGCTGAGGGTTATCTTTCATTTATGGATCCACAAAATCCCCCCCCCCCCCCAAAAAAAAAAAATCACATTTGTTACTAGCATTGCTTATTTGATTCCCATCAGCAAAAGCATTCAGCATCACTTTACACTTCTCACTTGTTAATGTTCAGGAAGTGTTTTTGTATTTACTATCATTGATTAAAATCTTTTTACACTTGTATATCACCAAACACACTACCTGTACAGTTTTAAAAATGATATCCCTTTGGCATTATGTCCTATGGTGAAAAAACCCCCCCACATTTTTCCAAGTGATAAAATCGTTTTCTCACATTGCAGCTCATCATTTAGGCATAGCCAGTGTATGCTATGACAAAGCCACAATGTAAGTTTTCATCGCAACTACATTTTCTGTCACACCTGGGCGATAGATGAGATAGAGAAAAACCAGCAGCGGAATCGTTATCTGGGGACGGAATGGATAAACTTGACCCGCATCTGGCGCTTATCGCATCGTAGCAACCGGCAACATATTTCTTGTCCGTGTGGACGTGTCGCTTCCTTTTCACATCTGGACGAGTGCTTCCATGCGCAGCCTGCAACAGGCTTGGAAAAAACACCGCCGTCAGCGTGCTCATTCAGGTCGTCAGGTAAGTTGATCGCGACTTTTATATTTTTAATTGATTGGACAACATCCGAGCGGTCACATGTCGAACGATACACGGGGTAGTGTTTTGTGCGCACGTTTTCCGTGTTTGCAAGTGATGTGGACAACAATTTTTTTTGCTGTGTTTTTATACACTACACCAGCGGCCCCTGACATTTTTTGCCCCACGGACCGGTTTAATCTCAGAAATACAACAAAATAATATGACCTGCATGAAAACTTTGGTATTGTCGTAACATAATAATAAACACGAATCATGACACGAGGAACGTCCGATCTGGACGCAATGCTGTCCGGTCACTATGGTAACGTTTAAACCTGCCTTCAAAATAAGATACACCGCAAATAAAAAGTGCATGAAAAATACGACTCACAGAGTGGGCTTGCTAGCTCCTGGGTTTCATTTTAGCAATAACCTATCACGTGACCGAGAAGCACCGCCTTCAATTGCGTCAAGAGTGACATACTGTAGACGGATGTAACAGAGAATCCGGTAATCTTTCAAAATAAAACATCTTTCTGATTCCGAAATTAATAAAACAGAAGTAATGCAAGTTATTTATTCTTTCTGTGCGGCCTGGCACCAAATGACCCGGGGCTTGGGGACCACTGCACCACACTACTGCGGAATGCATTTTTTTCTAAAACAAAAAACGTGTTAAAATACAATTTTTTGGTGTGTTTTTTAATTTTTTTTTTTTTTTGTCGCAGTGGGTTGGCTGGAATTCATGAATTGCTTTTCCGTCTATTTCACTTGGGCAAGATTGGTTTTGAAATTTGCGTGTGGTCACGGAGCAAATTCAATTTGTATCTCAAGGCGCCGCTGTGTTTGTAATCGTACAAATGTAGCGAAATTGGACAATTTCTCGTGGCGCTAATGATCTTTCACAGCACACCTGGTTGGGAGTCGCCGCATCGCGGCACACGTGGCGAGTGTTACATCAATGCAAGCGAACTGTAATGACAAGAAAATTGGCAACCACGATTGAATGGATTTTTCTTTTCGGCCAGTACGCCCCTCGCTACTTCATACTTGATGGCTGCGTCAATTAACGGCGAGCATTATTACCTTTCTAAAGGCAGCATTTTCCATTGCGCTCTCGAATTGAATCCCCCTCGGATTGTTCAGCTTTATTCTCGAGGACGTTTCCATAGGAACAAGGTGTAAGATTGCATCCTAAATGGAAAGCAATCCTTGTTTGTTACCGCGGCATTGCTTGATATCGCCGACAAGTCAAATCTGAATAAGCCAATGTGTTCAAAAATGAGGGAGGGGGGCGGTGGCGGTGGAGGGTCGGGGAGGCGCCCACTTGTGTAAGCCATCGTGCGTGTTCACACTGCGCGCCGAGTGGGTAGGAGGAGAGGTGGGTGGGTATGTGTGTGTGGGGGGGGGGGGCACAGCGTGGCTTTTCCGGCTGTGAGCCTCCCTGTATATGAGGCTTGTTTTTCATCGACTGTGTCAGGAATCAAGAGGGCTAATCCCTCAGAGACTTTAGATGAAAGTTTCAAAAGAAATAATGAAAGGCACGTTCGCCCGAGGCTGCATATCTGGGTGAACGTTGCGGCGCGCGCGAGCGAGAGAGAGCGAGAAGTAGAGGAGGAACACAAGGGCCTCCTCTGCTTCCGCCCCCCAACCGGTCCGACGATAAATCACACACACGCTGTCTGCGAGACATAAACAAATTGGCGGCTGAGCACATCAGACGCTCGGCGCAGCGTGAACGACTATAAAATGTAACATCTCTGCAGCTTTTACCAAGAGAAAGACCTCGAACGGTCCATAAAAGTCAGTCGAGACTGAATGGCTTTTGCCTCTAAATGACAGAAGAATACTTTTTTTTTTTTTTTTTAAATGACCCCTTAAGTATGTTTCAGGTTTGCCAAAGCAAATTGGAGCATTTTTCACCCGCTCCGATCAAATTCGACAAAGACCCGATTATCGGAAGGCTCTAAAGTGAGCACCGATAATCGGGTCAATTTGAGTCTCAATTACGCCATTTGTCAAATGGGGCCGGTTGACGGATCCCCCCAACCGGTCCGACGATAAATCACACACACGCTGTCTGCGAGACATAAACAAATTGGCGGCTGAGCACATCAGACGCTCGGCGCAGCGTGAACGACTATAAAATGTAACATCTCTGCAGCTTTTACCAAGAGAAAGACCTCGAACGGTCCATAAAAGTCAGTCGAGACTGAATGGCTTTTGCCTCTAAATGACAGAAGAATACTTTTTTTTTTTTTTTTTAATGACTCCATTAAGTATGTTTCAGGTTTGCCAAAGCAAATTGGAGCATTTTTCACCCGCTCCGATCAAATTCGACAAAGACCCGATTATCGGAAGGCTCTAAAGTGAGCACCGATAATCGGGTCAATTTGAGTCTCAATTACGCCATTTGTCAAATGGGGCCGGTTGACGGATGCCTCGAAAAGGTTATTCTGAGCGATTATCCTGCGGTGGAGGGTGTGTTGAGACATTATTTCTTCCCCGATCCGCTCAGTGATTCCGATAATCATAAATGACTTTGCTTCTTTTCTGAAACTTGGGACGGCGAGGAGAAGGAAAAAAAGTGTCGATGCTGTCAACGCGCCGCCTTCCCATTTTTTTCATTATGACTGATAAGTCAACGCCACATTCCCTTTCATGCACCAATAATGACAACCTGTAACCTGATCACATGATAGGCTGTCCACTGTCATGGCCGCTGTCCCTAAAAGGGTTAAGGACAAAATGACTTGTGCGGGTTTTTTTTGTCTTTGCAAAGATGTCCGACAGACAATTCGACATCTCGAAGGTTTGGCCAAGAGCGGGCCTCAGAGCTGTTTTTCAGAGCTGTTTTTCACCTTCCTCCATGCAACAGACGGACAAAGCCAGGTGGTCACAAAGACATTTTTTTTGCGCTTCTCCATACCGTACATAACGCGTTATGAGTCGAGAACGAAAAACTTTGCAATTGTTTGCAGCAGGACCGGATAAGAAAAAAACAAACCCTCAAAAGTTCTCCTGGCCCTGATTGACGGAGGTGCACGTCTCCTCGCTGGGTGTTGATTGACAGGACGGCTGTCATTGCAGTGAAGTGGTGCCGCGCAAGGGTGAGGGCAATCTTTCGTCAGCCCCGAATGCCAATTCTTGATTTGGAGCGGCGTTAAGGAAAAACATTCGGGACGTACGCAAGGCATTATTACTGTTTATGTATTCGAAGGTTCGGGTACTGGACACATGAGTTCAGGGCCGGTGGGTGGGGACTCGAGTCATCCATCTATACTGTGAACAAACACAATGAAGCTCAGCCTCTGGCTGCTGATATGCTTTTGACCATAGGCCAAACTCATTTTTAAGGTAGAAAACAACAAGTAGAAGCCACAGAGCGATCGGATTACTTTACGTTGATTATTAGTGGCAGAGGCAATGTGCTTCCAGTTGACTTTCAAGTGTTTGGCAAACAGATCACTTCCTCTGCTGCAGCAGATGATCCGCACGGTCTCCTATCTCGTATTCGTGTGTGTGTGTGTGTGTGTGTGTGTGTGTGCGCGCCCCTCAAATGACCAGATTAGAATGCCATACAGTTCGCCAAGCGTGTGCAGCCAACGGAGAACTCCCTTAATAGTGCTGCTGGAGAAAGGCCTTTGCATTCGAAGTCTCATACATATGTAAATCTTTTTTTTTTTTTCTTTTTTTTTGCCCTGCTCCAGGCACATGGAAATTATTTGTTCGATAGGCCAGTCAGATTGGGATAAACTATTACCCTTATTCATGTGTGAAAGATTTTTGGACAATCTTGCGACAAAAATAAATCAATAAATAAAATAAATAAAACAAAACAAGAACGAAAGGGTCCTTGAATGCCTTTTTCATCGCGACGAGTCCCGAAGATCACACTCTGATGTCTCGCCCTGCCTACATTTGATTGCGTAGGTTAAAAAAAAAAAAGCTTGGCAATTCAGCATTCCCCATCTGTGTAAGACACCTGCTTCTATCCAGGCGAATTCCCCCGTCAGAGTTCGTCAAAGTAAGAGCTCTGGTACTCTCCCAAAATGACTGCTTCCAAGCAAAACGGCAGACTTCCTGTTCAAAGGTCCTCGTGACTTTTTGGCGCAGATTAGAATTGACATTCCCACACAGGCTCATGTTGGTTCACTGAAACTGATGATGCGGACACATTTTTTTTTCCCAAAAATAATAAAGCCCCAAATACCAGTTTCAAC
Source organism: Hippocampus comes (assembly GCF_001891065.2). Lineage (NCBI taxonomy): Eukaryota > Metazoa > Chordata > Actinopteri > Syngnathiformes > Syngnathidae > Hippocampus > Hippocampus comes. The sequence continues at coordinate 1,162,231 of NW_017805134.1, read as the reverse complement.
ATTTCACATGAAATTGGATGGATGCGGCGATCACAAAAGAAGGCCGAAAAAGTCGCAAAGAACTCAAATTAAACAGGAAGTTTGCCATTTTGGTTTGAAGCAGCCAAATCCAGCGACTGATTTAATTCAACACGTCAAGCTGAACACAAAATGTCAACTTGGACCCCAGATGACTGCTGCTGATTAAATCGTTCATTTATGGTTCCCATTGTGTCACCTTGTCTAGATTAACATATTTCATCTGAAGGATTGGAGCCATTTTGGATATTTTCAGCCTGTTGCGACTCTGTTGAGCAGCATAAATAACGAGTGCGTCTCTTAACGATAAACAAGAGGGGCTCACATCGGCGATAAAGTGGGATTAAGTATGAATCAAAGGCAGGTGATTAGTCATCCCGAACGAAACACAAAATTTGGCACAGACGGCGGGAAAGACAAACAATGGCGCAATGACATGGAAAATATCATCAGCATTGGCGGTGGCAGCCGTCTGCCGTTGCGCACCTGATTCAGCCAGCGGAGAGACTTTCTCTTTCGCGGCCTGGGTTTTCTTGCTCTGCGGCGCTGGGATTTACTTGCACACGTTTGCTGTGTCACATGTCAGAAAGAAACAAGAGGGGTTCAGTGTTTATTGCCACCTTCAGATGAGGTGGGAAGAGGAAAAAAAAAAGCCCGAAAACAAACGACAAAAACACATTGGGCTTCTCCCTCGGGTGCATTTATCCCCAACATGACTCCCATTTTCCCACTTCACTCTTGGGCGGAAAAACAGTGAAGATGCATCTGGTGTCCTTGTGGAGTTTTTGACATTGGATTACATCTCAAGTCCGGAAGTAACTTCATACTTGTTGTGAAAAACACATTTTCCCGATTTTCATTCATTCATTCACCGCGTGTGTTCTGCTCTTCTTCTTCTTCTTCTCCGCGCCCCCCCCCCTCGCGTGCGCCATTAAGCTCCCCGCCCTCAGACGTCGAACTCTTTTTATCTTTTAAGAACACGGCCAGCATTTTAAAACGCATCCTCTCATCCGTGAAGAGTGGAAATACTTTGGAGGAGAAGCCTTGAAAGGAAAGCCGTTCATCGAAAGGTCAGCTCCATATATAAAGTGAGGAACTATTTTTGGTAACCGAAGCGACCGGTTCAACCTCACGCTGTGCCATTTTCAAATGATCGATAGCGCTGAATGTCTACTGTCAGTAGACTCCCATTTGGGAGTTAAAAGCGATGACATAACTAACATGGAAACCGGAGACCCTTGCTCGTATGGATGAAAAACAATTGTGAGAGTGAACATTTTTATTCCACAGGCCAAGTCAATCCCCAGACTTAGACGCAAAGAGGGCACGCATTTAACCGACTGAAGATGGGAGCACGGCCGTTTGTTCACTGGCCATATGGTACAGTCAAACCTCGGGTTTTGGAACGTCTCTGTTCTCGACCAGTTTTTGACCAAAAATTGAGTTTTTTATGCCTCGGATTAGGACCGAAAATGGATTCTCGACCAAACTGAGCGCACTTGAATGCGCCACTTGACTCCTCTTGGCTTCCTTACACGAGGAAGTGACGCTTCCTCGTTTAGCGTTCCATTGTGAGCAGACGTGTTCAATAAAGATTTTTTTTTTTTAAAAAAAGAGCGTGGTTTCGGTTTTCGAACAAATCGGTTTTCGAAAAGCTTTCTGGAACGGATTATTGTCGAAAACCGAGGTATGACTGTATATCAACTCGAGCCCTACGAACTCTGCCTAGCAACAAACAGCCTTCGTGTTGATCCAAGCGATTGCTTTGATCTCAATTGCTCTTTATATCAAACCGATCGATGTTTTCCGTTGACGGCAAAAACAAAGGAATTGGCCCGACTGTTCCAAGACTTTCGGATGAGAATGTGGAGCAGGTGGAGCTCATCTATTTAGTTTGCCCTTCAGTTACGGTTTACCCGATCGCCGACGTGGACACGAGTGTCTGCCATCATCCCTTAATTAGACAATGATTCATTTAGCATACAAAGCTTACAACCCCCCCCCCCAACCCACCCCCCTTTCCAGTCACAAGGAGGCCGGCGCTAATGATCTCAGCAAGCCGATCCATTGGCGCGCTGCATCAAGTGCGCATTAATCTTGCCGCTGATCCACTTGATGGATGATCCCGGAGCGAGATCGCACGCTACGGCCACACCTGGGAACATCTGTAGGCTCAAGAGGACAGTGGATGGTACCACCTACCCCCAACTTCTACCCCGTCCCCTTGGCGGTGTCCTCAAACGCCACCAATCCCGCCTGGGGGAGAAATGATTTCACAAACCCGTTCAAAGGGCAAAAAGAACGTCCGCCATAGAACTCCTAGCGGATCGCATACCTTCTAGTTGGAAGAAATGTAGAGCAAAGTGAACTGAAGAAAAAGCGCAGCCTCTCGTGACGAAGCTTCTTCCGGATGAGCGTCTCTAGCGCTGCGCTAATTGGGGCCCATTAGGAAGGAAAGAGCGCACAGTTGGCCGTTTGTTGCATCAGTCAAACGTCAACACCCTGAAGATGGTTCAACACAACATACGGAGAACGGGACTAAATATGTGGCAAAGCACCCACATGCTTCTCAAACTAACTTAACAACTCAAAGAAGAGGATTTTTGAGAGCTACAAAAAAAAAAAAAAAAAAAAATCATGATGTTTGGGATGGATTTTACATTCTCGGTTGCTTTTGGACTGGAGTCTTATTTCGGTTTGAGGACGGGGAAATGCTTGAGCTGTCTTGATGGACAACTTTGACAACTCATCTGAAAGCTAAAAGACTCGCTCCATCCAGTCATCTTCACAAAAACTTGCTAGTGTGTGTCATGTGAATGGTGGGAAGTAGCAGAGTACAAATCCTTCGTAATGGTACTTCATCAAATATTGCTACTGATCGTGTCACATACTGCAATCAGAAATCACGTCTTTATTTTTTTCAATGTTGACCTTGGTTCAAAATCTAACAATGGAAGGCTGAACAAGACGCATTGAATATGATTTTTTTTTTTTAAAAGTACAGATTTTCTTTTTTTTTGAGGAAAGCCGAAAGTGATGCTGCAAAATTACAATGTGTGGCCCTTAAGGGTTCAGGCGAGATAAAACACATCTCTTGACTTTGTCGAAACAGATATGTTACTTTTTCCAACCTCCGCGAATGATGACACAATGTGGGGGGGGAAAAAAAAAGACTTTCACAGAGTGGAGTACCGTCAACTCTGGTTAAGATCTTGATTGATTGAAATCATCGGGACTTGTCAGGTGGAACAAAGAGGCACACTCGCAAGCACGAATGTCGATGATGCAATGAAATTGGGAGGAATGCGTTGCATCTTGTGCCGGCCAAAAAAAAGCACCAGCTTCTACCAGTGCCGGTGGGGGGGGGGGGGGGGGGGGGTGATGATAGAGGGATGGTGTATATTTTCCAATTTTTATCATTAGCTAATTTGGCTGACACAAAGCAGTTAAAGTGAATTCAGAGATTTGTTTCTAAATACATTATACACGTTTGAAGACGACTGCTGTAAACGAGCAAAAACCCTTTTGAGTGTGAAATGGTTTTTCACCCTTCCTACCCCAGATTTTAACATTTATTTTTGTTATTTTAAATGGACATACATTTGCCTCACAGTTGCCCGATTGCAACATGCAGGTAGCTAGCTATGGTTACACCGTGAAAATCCATCCTCCCATTGGATATTTTGCTGGGATGGCTGCTTTAGAGCGCCTCGTTGTTGACAGTGAGTGTGCACACATATCCACAAGAAAGGTAAAGAGCAAATACTGCATGGTTTTTGTTTTTGTAGGTGACAGTAAAAAAACATTTTTGCAGGACTTTGTACCGTTTACTTTTATATGTGGATGAACCAGTACTTTTGATTTGACCATTTTTAAAAACACGTATCTGTACTTCAATTCCATCAAACAGAGTGTATCTTTTTTTGCCCCAACAACCACATTTGTCTGAACAACGTCACGGGTCGGATTGCTGCATCCTGATCAGATCAACTGTCAATGGTCATCCGCGTCCGATTATAAAGTTAGCATCCAAAAGGTCAACAGGAAATGGGACGAAGCCCAAAGGAATCAACGTGAAGGCAGTTGGCAACTGAATTTCATCCACATCCATCACTTTTATCATCTAATTAGCGGCCCCGCGCGGCAGGCCGGTCAACACTGCGGGGAAGCGGGATTATTGATCGGCGGAAAGAACGGGATCCATCACCGCACCTCGACATCGACGCGGCTCGGCGCAGTGGTTGGGGCGAAGTGTTGCGGGGGATGAAGGGGGAGGAGTCACAGGGGTGACATTCGAAAAAGAACTGCGACGACGAGAACAGCAAAACCAACATCAGCTAATTGGAGAATGATGACAATAATCCTGAACAATGTGGGCATTCTTGAACAAAGACGCACTTTTGATTGAATAATATTTTGCAGTGGGCACCTCATGAGGCACACCTGAACAATTCAATGAGATCCGATAGTATAGCTGTACCCAAAAAATAAAAAATTAAATGGTGCTCTTGCATTGGATCTCACACGTACTTTCTTCCCATTGAATACCTTTCCATGTTCCACTTACGACCCAGGCTAAACATAGCCCCTATGCCTCTCAGTCGACATATATCAACATATTTCCGTGACACCCATTACGTCTTTCCTATTAGCCATGGCTCTGGCACCATGTTTTGGAATCTTACAGTGTAAGGAATGGAAAGTGCACCAAACTTGTGAATACAGTCGCTGAGATTTGCAGTGAATAGCGTGGCGTGGCAACGAACAGCCTGGGGCCTCCCTTTTCAAAGAATAGTTCACTGTCTGCCAAACTGCTGCTTGTTGCGAAGCGCGTCGAGTTGACTGCCAGCGGCTCAAAATGCGCGCCCGCACGTCAAAGCCGCATCACTCGTACCTCAAGGCGCCGCAGTGATCAATAATTGATTGTGTACCTTCTCTAAAAGGGTCATCTCCTCAGCATGTCATTCATTTCTCTTGGGGTGTGATGAGGAAAATCATGATCCCATTCCTCTGCCTCATTCTATTAGCAGACATCCTCTGTCAAAGAGCTGGCGGATCGGCCATAACTGCTGCTGTCAGCTTTAAACAGAGCTGCACGCTTCAATTACACTGAGGTAGAGGAACGTAACACCCCGGATGCCTCTCCGCGCTCATCTCAGCCCCCGCCGCCGTCTCTGCACAAGACAGAGTTGACCACCGGGGTCGTTTTCCGCGAGGAGACCCGAATATCAAGGCGGCAGCGCTGAGCATCGCCTTGTGAATATGCTGCCAAGGTGCCGGCAGTCTGACGTGTTTCACCGCGACAGCGCGAGAAATTGTGCGGGTCCACCCGAGAGGGTTTTTGACAAGAATTGTCTCGCAGTCTTTGGGGGTTGAGGCAAGCAAAAAAAAAAAAAAAAAAAAATGCGTCTCCCGCGACGCCCCCGCCTCATCGCCGTGTCGCTTCAGCCAAGTCTTGGCAGGTGACGTGCGGGATGGCGGCCGGTGTTTAACCTCCATGCCTCCGCGCCGCCAGTCGAGCTTCGTCCCCAAGTGGCACACCGGCGGCGGTTGGCCTCTTCGCTTTGGAAAAGTGGAGAATAAAAAGCTCTGGCAGTGGCATTTACCATATCCTGACAATGAGCGAGGAAAAATCATCATGAGAAATGTTTGAGATTCTAATGAGATAAGAGACACCCCGATACTAATTTGGCGACATTCTACATTGGCCCAAATATAAGACGGCCCTGATTATAAGACGACCCCCTCTTTTTCAAGACTCAAGTTTGAAAAAAGACTTTGAACACCAAATTAATTTTTATACAAGAAAATAATTACAGTACATCTGAAACAAATGATAACAATATATTTGAGAGAAAAAGCACGTTATTTTGCCTCATTCAATTCTTAATATCTGAACATTTAAATATGTAAACTAAAGTGCAATCACATTTGTAAATGAATGGCTTCTGGTTTTTGAAATGTAAATTACATCATAACTTCTCCTCAGCTGCCAGTTAACCTAGCCGATCTTCGACCCACTTTTCTCCAGATTGTCGCTACGTTTCTCCATTTTCTGTTATCTCTTCCATTATTTTCTTCTCTTTTCTTTCTTACCGCTATTTTTTATTTTTCTTCTTCGTGCTACCGCTGTTTTTATTTTTATTCTTCGTGACAGGGGTTCACTTTGGCCTGGGGAGTCAGGTTCAGCATTCGCTTCAATGATATCTGGCGCCACCTAGCGTCGGGAATGGGTATAATGTCTAGACCCCGAATATAAGACGACCCCCACTTTTTCAGTCTTATTTCAATGCAAAAAACACCGTCTTATATTCGGGCCAATACGGTATTTTCGGAACTAGAACGGAACAGCGCAAATGCCTCATTGAGCCTCGGTGAAGGTCACGGCAGACTAACCGAAAACAGTCCAAAGTTACAGAGACCAATGCGGGGACCAGTTTTTCATTCCAGGTGTAATATGGATAATTCATCCCCTCATGAGATGTACTCTTGAGTTGAATGTTAATGCTCGGTTGTGTGACTCACGATAAAACAGACTCACGTGGGTCTACTTGTGAATGTAGACAGCATCAACAAAAAAGATGCTCAGAGCTTTTGAACCTTTGGGCAAAGTTTAAACAGACTTTGCAATGACGAATATTCATCTAATGACAGCTACGTATCAAAAAGACATTGCGGTCAACTGCTAGTGACCTCATGTTGTGGCAAATGAGGGCAACTCACAAAATATTTATTCAAGGAGACATATTAGTAACATGTCTGTGGATTATTGCGAATTTGCATCCAACTTCCGGGCCAATGCCAAATAAGTGTTTTGTTACGATGAAGACCACGGGCAGAGCGAGGTGTGGCTACACTTTAAGTTGAGCATCTAAAAAAAAAGGGGGGGGGGAGTGCTCACGGGAGCCCCCACAACAGGAGTTAAAGTATCTACAGTATTATATTTTCACTTGTGCAGGCAGCACTTCACTAAGTTGCTGAAGTGCAGGCAATCAAGTACAGTATGCCGCTTATCAGAAGCTAATGCTCCCAAAACTCATTGAAACGACTTTCTAGACACGTGTGCAAATTTTTGCCCTGTCATGAGTGTCTTCAGAGTACACAGTACACTACAGCCAATCGTCATTTGCAAAAGTACCAACTTATCTACATATTTTTGTGATTTCTTTCAGGCCCTCGTGGCACGCTAGCACCCTGCTTCTTGTTAGCGCAGCAGCTAGCGTTGGTTACCGACTGATAGCTGGCTGGCTTGACAGCACACAGCAGCGTGATGGAAGATTCCAGCACAGGTTTGACAGATAAGCAGGGTGCACAGAAAGGTCCAGATCGCTATTGTAAGTAGTCTTTTTTTTTCTACTTTATAGGTTGAAAAGACATACCTGACAGCATTCTCACCACCAGACAAGTCACTTCCACTGCACGCAAGACATTTCGAAATGCTCTTCTTAACCCCTTCATGCACCGTGTAACCGGATAACATGATAAGCTGTCCGCTGTCGTGACCGCTGTCCCTGAAAGCGTTTAAAGTCCCTTTCACTCCTTCTACTTGCTTTCACTCCTTCTACTTGATGCAATAAACATCCTCTTCATGGTGTCCATGCAGAACTGTTGCGCCGCATCATCAAGCGTGCGCGTCGGCTGCTCTCCGTGCGTTCGAGTGCTTCAAGGGGACACCAGCAGGGTGCAGACATGAGCTACTGTGCACAATAATGTGAAGGAGATTTCAAAAAATAATTATAAAATAAACTCTGGTCTTTTATGGAAGTGGGGGGGGGGGGCGCGAGGCTGCTTAATGATATTGATGTCATGGGAACAACACGGGGGTGATCGCCCCCTCCCCCAAACTAAAAACGAAGGCGTGCGTTCACACGCGCGCGAGTGAGGAGCGAGCGAGTGAGCGAGCTCACACCGCGGACTGCGCGCGCTTCCACAGATGCCTCGGCGGCGAGAAAGCGCGGATGTGTTTCGCACCTCCTCCTTTGACTTTTTTTTGTGATGCTCTCCCCCCCTAAGTGGCAACAATCCCACCGCCACCGCCGGAGGAAGGATGATGACTGTGACGAGCTTATTGGGCGGATCAGCTGTTCGGTGGTGGACGGATGAGATGCGCACTTGACCAGCATCACTTCGTCACTCTCTTTCTTTCCTTTCCTTTTTTTTTTTTCCCCTTTGCGAACGCGCGTGCGTCCACTCTCTCATTTGGAAGGACGCCAGCATCACCGGAACCTCGCAAGTTGGCGCCGATGAATTCTGACATTGTCAAGCATCAACTAATCGATCCTCAAAAGAGAGAAGGAGAAAAAAAAAAGTGGGGAGGACTTGGAATTTTAATGATTCCCCCTTATGAATATGCAATTCGGCGCGTTTGACTCTGCTCGGTCCAGCTTCACGCCTCTCTTTCTTTTTTTAAGCAGCAGAAGCTGCAGCAGGGACTGATTCTTGCTGATTTCCTCTTTTTTCTTTTCTTTTTTTTTTTTTTTGTCCATGCAAGACCTGCAGTGGAAACATGTCTGGCCACTTCCCTGAGAGGACCCCCGTTGTCAGAGATGGCATTCTGGTCCGGCACTGTCGCCTCTAAAGTGCCCCGGAAGATCTTGTTCATGTTCACCCTCTCCCTGTCCGTCACCTACTTGTTCTACAGCTTGATGAGCTGTTACAACTCGCTGCAGTTCCCGCTGCAGGACAACTTCGCCTACCAGGCTCGGTCGGCCGGCACCGAAGAAACCACGCTGGTGAGGGACCAACTTTACTCCACCTCGGCCGGCTTTGCCGAGGCTCAGTTCGGCCGCAGGAGCACGGCGGTCTCCATCGTGGACCGGGAGGAGGGCGGGGATCATGCCTGGACAGGGACGCAGCGGGCGTCCGCCACCGAGTCGACCGCCCTCCGGGCGGCCACGGAGGGCGACCTGCAGGTCAACTGCACCTCGGATTACGGAGAGAAGAAGCTGCCGCAAGCCATCATTATCGGGGTGAAGAAAGGGGGAACCCGAGCCCTGCTGGAGGCGCTCAGGGTGCATCCGGACGTCCGGGCCGTCGGCAACGAGCCGCACTTCTTCGACAGGAACTACGAGAAGGGTCTGGACTGGTATCGGTGAGTTGTACACCGGACCCTTGAGGCTACAAAGGTTGTGACTCGGGGGCTCGCCAAAATGGTTCTGCCGTGATGTACATTCGAGTAGAAACGGTGAAAGTACAGGGTCCATTGGTTTTGAATTTTGTCTCGTAACTATCAAGTTCTGCTTCGACATGACTTTTTTTTCTCACTTAAGGACATACATTAGCGTAGGCTGCATTGTCTCTTCACGAGGGTGGTAACCTGAAAAGGTTTTCCAGTTCAGGAACGTAGCTCCTGGACAAAGTGACCTTGGAGCCCAATAGTAGTCCTCAGGGACACAGTCGTGGAGCTTTGACATTGAGGGATACAATGTCTTGGTACCTGCAAAGCTCTGCTTTGACACTTGACCTTTTTGACTTGAGGGCCATTATTGAAGAGCTGCTCTGCTTTGAAACCGGACAAAGAGTTTTCTTTAGATTGGAGTTTAAGATCTTGCAGATCCATCCATCCACCCATCCATTTTCTAATCCGCTCTATCCTCACGAGGGTCGCGGCCGTGCCGGAGCCTATCCCAGCCGTTTTTGGGCAGTAGGCGGGGGACACCCCGAACTGGTTGCCAACCAATTGAAGCACACATAGACAAACAACCATCTGCTCTCACAGTCACACCTCGGGACAATTTAGAGTGTTCCGTGAACCTGCCGTGCATGTTTTTGGAATGTGGGAGGAAACCGGAGTACCCGGAGAAAACCCACACAGTCATGGGGAGAACATGCAAACTACCCTGAACAATTACACCCTGAATATATGAACAATCTTTTTTTTTCACGCTTTGGGAATATCCTGGCTAGACAAAGTAACCTTGGAGTCCAGTAATTAACCTGAATGGGTACAACGCTGGCCGTTGAGGGGAAGGTTGGTACCGTGAACCATTTGTGATCTGACATTTGACTTTTACAACTTGGGAGAAAACTGCTTGAAACCTGTCGAGCGCAATAATTAACCCGAAGGGATACTCAAGTGTCGGCTGTACTTTGCTAATGTGGTACCGTGAACAAATACGACTTTACAACACTTGACTGTTACGTTTTGAGAACATATTGCTGGCACAAAGTTACTTTGGAGTCCAATAATCAGCCCGTGGGGATATGTGAGTGTACCTCGTTCCTTTTGCGCCTAACGTTGGACAATGTGCCACTTGCACTGTGCACTTGGAGGAGTTCTGCTTTGTAATCTACAATTTGGGAACATTCTTAGGCTGGGAAAGGTGACAAAAGAGTTTCCTTGGATTCGTCCAAAGTGGTACATGCGTGAAGACGGTACTTTTAAGGGTATAATGTCTTGTAAATAGACTGGTTCTACTTTTACGCTTGACAATTATACTAGCTACAGTATTTCTGACCCATAGAAAAAGTACAAGTAGTTAGCCCGCACTCCAGTAATTAGCCCTGAGGGATACGTTGGTGGAGGCTGTACCGTACATGCGACACCTGCAGCATACCTCGACAATTTTGGACACTGGATAATTAGTCCTCTGTGGTACACGAGTGCCGACGGTGCCTTGCAGGGATAGAAATAGACTCCTTCTGTATCCCCGATTCTGATTCTCGATGTTAGAGTGTGCCTTTTTGGGGTCATAAATCTGGTGGGCACGTTGCAAGCGATCACGGAATGTCTGCGAACCAGTAAGGGGACGCCAACATCTGTTTGTTGTGTGATTCTTTTGTCCCCCACGATCGAGGAAAGAGGCTTTTAAAAAGGAATAGTCGGCGTCTCCTTTGAAATAAAGCGAGCTTATTTGCGTCGGCTGCACGTCTTGCGTCGTGGCTCACTGTGATATTACGCCGAAAGATGCATTGCTGCACATGGTGTGATGAAGTTGAACTGTACAACGCCCACCCTGTTTTGCGCACATATATATGCAGTATGCATTTGCACGCTGTTTGGAAAAAGTTAGGCTGCTTAAAATTGGAAAACAATCGATATCATAAAGTGCCCCTCCCTATTAAGTTGCCGTTTCTACTACAAGCCGCATTAAGACGAAAAGGGAAGTATTTTTTTTTCGGATCATAATGACTCGGCCATATATTGTTCCAACGGTGTGAAACGAAACCGCCAGGGTCATCTTCTGTTATCTGCCGACGACTGAAAATACGTTTGTGAGCAACCATTTCCGCCACGTTGGGTTATGACAATGTTTCGCATTGGAGTTTGTTGATGCGTCTGCTGCATGCACCGCATGCGTGGATCTACGAGACCAATTCGTAAAGTGTAATTCAGTGGCTTGGTGAAGAAATACTACCTCCATGTGGGAAATTAAATCCAATCCCAACGGGGGTTGTCCAAGCAGCAGTTGGGCAGATCGTGACCCATTTGACCCAAACGAGGCTTCAAACTGCTTATTGCCACCACCAGTTGAAGTTTACTGTCAAACTAAACATAAAACAAAGAGAATTACACCTTGTGTATTGAGAACAGCTACATGGCTTACGTCAGGAAAGTCCCCTGTGTTGAAATCAGTTGTGGTTTTGCCCAAAGTGTCATTCATTTGAAGTCTGGACTTATCACAAGAAATTGGAAGATTTGCTTTTTTGAGAAGCAGTTGTGAGAGCGGTCGGAAGTTGGCAGGACTGAGTAGCTGTTCGTCGCAACGCCATAGCTCCCCCACAACAAGGTATCAAAAGCTGTACTCTAAACTTGCACACGGCAGAACTGACAGCTCCAAACTGAGTGATTTGAAACAGACGATATGAAGTGCGGTGTAATTCTTTATCCCTTATGTATTTTGACAAGAGAATGTCACTTGGAAAATGGCTCTAAATTGTGGAAAAAAAAATATGCAAAGAATACATCTGGTTCGATAACAACCTTTTTTGACGCAATCCTCCATATGACGTTGAAGTTCTAAAACCATGTGAGCATTTGACAGCCTGTGCGGTATTTTCACAAGTTGAGCTCGTGCTTTTCTGACTCAAGTGTGTTTGTGTGTGTCGGAGTATGTGCGCGCGTGTTTACGCCGCCTTTCATCAGCCTCGACGCCGCTGCTGACATTCCCCCTGACTGCAGCTTTATTAGCCAGAAAAGAAGCCTGTACATCATCGGCGTGTTTGCGAGCGAAGAGGAAAAAAAAAAAAATCAATTTGAAGGCTAACCCGTGGTCAGTCGGTCACAGCTCGCTTGGACCGGCACTCACGCTTTAATGATGATGTCCGACCGTGGGAATTCAACATTTTTTTTTTTCTTTGCAACTGGAGTCAATGAGCTGCCGAGAATGGTTTATTTTGATTTATTTATATGAGTCGACTGGTGAAAGCCAGATTGCCGCTGCTGATGCCCGAGCATCTGTTTGGTCTTCCTGCGCTGACATGTTTTTGGCTGCGCATTTAGCCTCTGTTAAAACAGCGTCTTTCATTGGGCACGTGAAGAGAGGCTCATTACACAGAGAACATGACACGCTTACATAAATCCACGGGACTTTTAGGGCGCATCAAAGAAACAAATCCCTTTAGAGGCTTCCGCATTTAAGTACAAATCTGTCTCGGTGGCGCATAGGGGTAGACTGAATTTTTTTTTAGCGGGGGTGGCCAGGGTGAGACAAGATCTCATTGAACGGGCATGCACGTACATTCATTCGCATGTTCATAGCCTCCTCGGTAACTGAGAAGTCATTGTTGATCATACCATCCACAGTCAGGGTTTCATGAAATAAAATGCACATGAATTCAGAACCTCAACACACTTAGAACACATCGGGATCAGCTCTAAATAAAAAGCCAATGTTTTGCGGAGTTTAAGGTAATGTCGCTTTATTTCCTATTTGTGCCTCATGCACAGATTTGCTAGATAACAGCCAATCACAGTGATCAATTACCACTGACAGCCATCACCATTTTGCTTACCTGGGCTCGATTGATGATCATTCAGATCATCTCTAAAAAGCACAAATTACAGCAAAATAAATCTAGACACTGTTGAGGTTGTTTCTTCTTGAATTACAAATGCGTTCATCAAGATTGGTATGCGCGGGCAGTTAATTTCATCAGAACGTTGACTGCGGATGGTATGAAAAACAAAGACTTCTCAGCCTTGTTTGCTTGATTGCTATGGTGTGAAGAAAATGCACATAATGTTAAGGTATTGTTAAGCACACCGCTTTATACGTGGCAAATTGTGCAGAGTTTTTGGTTTATGGCGGAGTTTTGTTCTGTAGGTGGCAAAGTAAAATTTCACACGTTCAGTTTTTTTTTTTTTTTTGCTCAGGCCAAAACCATGTCTAATATCAAAATATTGTTTTGATGCCATCTGGTGGCATCTTGATGCCAAGCAACTATGTTGAATTGAGGGGAAGAGCTTCGTTTCTTTCGGCCATTTATTTCAGAGTTAAAAAAAAAAAAAGTGCTTTGCTGCCATCGCTTGGCATTTATAGGCAATTCCAAACCATGTTGTTTGGACTTTTGGACATCCACTTTTTCCGAAAGAGCTTGGCCCTCCGAAAGAGCTGTACTATCGTGGTGCATTCAGGAAAGTGCGGGTTTTGAGGTATCTTTTGTTTGAATGGTTGGTACGAGTGTTATGTTGGATTACGTCATCAAAGAGAAGAAGTTAGGCTCTCGTCTGAGTCACGGATGAAGATAATTAATGCAGAACGCTTTAGAGCTTGTTGGTGAAGAATGCATTTTCACGCACGTCTCCACGTCTGCTGACATCCCAGGCTAATGCGCATTTAAGGGACGCGGAATTACGATGGGTTACAGATGTTTGCAACCATTTTGACATTGGCGCTCTTCGATAGAACTCCTCGTAAATCTGAGGCGCCAACACCTCACCTGCTGCGCATTTGGACGCCGGCGACGAGTAAAACCGCGCGGCATAGAACGCCGGAGGCATCATGAGACTGCTTATCACACGGACTGCTTTTACGGTGCTGGTTTAGCGATGACGAGTTTTAAAAACACAGGTGTCAAAGTCAAGGCCCGGGGACCAGATCCGGCCCCCCCACATCATTTTATATGGCCCGCGGGAGCAAATCATGTGTGTCAACTTTCATGATTCTTGCTGAAATCTGTACCGAAATGTCAAATTGTCATGGGTAATAAATAATGTTGAGATTTTGCACCGGCGCTCCGAGGGAAGCCGTAACTCCGAAGTGGCCCGCGACAAAAAAATTGTTTGACACCCCTGCTTTAAACCCTTACATACTGTTTGGGTCCAAATTGACACGTTTTGACAATTGGCAGCAATAATAATGCCCTCGATGCTTCCACTCTGAAATATGATGACTTTTCCTCAAGTGAGCCGAGATCCACAAAAATTGAGAAGACTTGAAAATAAGACATTCTTTCGACCCCCATTTATCAGCGTTTGTTAAATTAAGGAGGGAAACTGTTAAGTATTTAAGAGGAAACTTGAAAGAGTCCCGAGAACTGTCTGCGGTGCCAAAACATATGCACAGGTTCCAGATTCAACATTGAGTAAAAATCCCCTCATTGCAAAATAGCGCTAGATTCAGGAAGTTATTTTTGAGCCACACATGAGGCTTTTCAGTGGTTTGAGTGTCATCAAACGGGACCATTTTGGCAATGGTTTCCATTTTTTTTTTTTTTTTTGGGTGGGGAGTGTTTATATTTCAGCTCTCATGGACACTTCCTCCTGTGTGTTTTGGGATTAATTAGCAATGTAGCTCTATCTTTACTATGCACAGACGACTTTTAGCCAACTGGCACTTGGAACTTTCTAAGAGCCGAGCCACCGTCGTGAGAATTACAACTCAGCAGCCCTCCTGTGCATGACTCAACCTCACTTCACCTATCTGTGTAACCAGAATTTTTTTTAATCTACTGTATATAAAAGACATGACATTGTCAAATTAGCATGCGCCGCATACTGTATGACTTCCATTTTGCATGCAAGCGACGCGGCGGCCCTTATTTTCATTTGCGGCGGATCTCCTCGGATCACCTTCAACAGTCCTCTCAGCTCAGAAGAATGGGGAGAAGAAGAAAGAGAAAAAAATCGGTGGTTGCTGTCTATGACATGACACGCCGGGCACACGATCTTCTTGCAACAAAAAAAAAAAAAAAATTAAATAATCATTTTCCCACGTCGGATTATCCCCCATTGGGCCGAATCCCGCTTGCATAATCGGCACAGAGAAGGACAACAGCTCCGTTTTCACCCACGTACATTCGTAGCATTGGTAGACGTCGTCTTCAATATTTATACGGCAGATAAATCAAGCAAGGGTGAAGTGCGAGCCAGGTTTGCGAGCTCTAATATCTGTGTTATTAAAATGACATTTTAACCCCCCTGTGCAATAAAAGCCGAGGGGCCGAGCCTATAAATCTCTCTTACCCCAACCGCCTCCTCCGGGGCTGCATGGCGGCGTTGAGAAATGACTCGTCGATAGCTTCCTGCTCCGCGGCGATTAGTTCTAAAATACATTGTTTTCATTCAAGCGCACTACTTTTTATTGATAGGAATACAGTGGAACCTTCAGACTTTTCATTGGTTTGCATTTGGAAGTTTTATGACAGAAACCTTTGGAGCTGAATTGGCAGGGAGGTGTCGATTTTCAATTTTTAGATGAACAAGCTTGAAAACCCAAATCGCTCTCCTGCCTCTTTTCATGCGGTTCAAAGGTCAGAGGGCACACACGGATTGTGACATCTGGCTCAGACGCTAAATTGTGAAGTCCAAGAATTCTTCACTTCCAGCTGTAAACACTAGAGTTCCCCTTTTTTATGTTTCCTATCATGTACAGTTGCTTGCTGTGCTGTGGCCCAAAGTAAAGTGGGATTAGTTCCAGTCCACCTGGGACCCGAACGAGGACAAGTGCAATAGGAAACTGACTGCTGTCTCCTTTAAGGTTCCAGGAAATTACGGTCAAATGACATGTTAGGCCTTAGAGGTTGCACTGTATTTTTCTGTTGTTGCGAACTACTTTATCTTTTTCTCATCCTTCTCATCAATCTTTGACTTCCACTGAAAAATTTCCAATAATAAAAGGGCATGTCACGGAACGAGCCGTGCCACCGTCATGGAGTGGCGCCATCTTACCGGCCTGATGCGGAACGTAACGGAACTTTTCCTCAGCAGGGCAGCGGAGCGCATTTGAGCGCGGAAAAGGAAAGCGAGTCTGTCTTTGCGGGGATCGGGGAGATATTGCAGTCCATTCATGGTTAGATTGTGCCACTACGGAACAGCGTCCACTTTGCGAGCGCAATTTGCGGTCAGGAGGCGATGAGATGGATCCAAGTGTGCATCCCAGCAGCAGAAGGTCTAAATCCAGTGTTTATCCAGGGCTTAGCTAAACTTTTCCTCACCTCGGCGGTTTCCCTCGCACGGGGGACTTGGTGACTCCTCATCAGAAGGGTCGCAGATATCCCCTGGGTGGTCGCTCGTCGTCAATTCCAGCTGGACACGCGTGCTCCGGGTTCCTTCCCGACATGGAAGGAATCTGTCGGCGCTTGATAAGACGGCGCCAGGGCTCGCTGGGACGAGCGCTGGCTGCCGTCGTGGAATTCCATTTTGAATTTAGCAGCGTGCCACCAGACCTGACGGAAGACTGCCTTCAGGCTCTATCCTCGATTGTATTCACCAAGCGCGGTGGCGCTCCAATAAGGGCCAGAGCAATTTTTGTTTTGATTATGTTATGGCCTTATTCATCCATTTGGGTTTCGATCAGCCATTTTTCACTCAGTATCGCTTTTTAGAATGTTAGAAAAAAAAAAAAAGATATCTCCCGATGCACAGACTGACATTAAATTGGGTGCTGATATCTGTCATAACAGGATGCTCGAAGTTTAACACACTGTCAGCTATTTTGGTTTCAATCAGCCATTTCTCACTCAGTCGCACTCCCTGCAAAGTTAGAAAAAAAAAAAAGAAGCTCCCGATACCGGTTTCACAAATCATCACGAAAACGGGTGAACATATCTATCAGAAGAGGACACAAGAACAAGTCTCAAGCGCCCATGCCCAAAATTTTACAGGGAGTCAGCCATTTTGGTTTCAATCAGCCATTTCCCACTCGGTAGCACAGTCTGCAAAGTTAGAAATAACTAGCTCCTGACACCAACTGACACAAAATTGGGTGGACATGTCCATCATAACAAGATGCACAGAAAAGTTGGAATCACCCATGCCTGAAATGGAACAAGAAGTGTGTCATTTTGGTCGAAAGCGGCCATTTTGGGCCAATTCGACGGCAAACTCAAAGGAGCGAATCGGTCCTCAAGTGAGCCCAGATTGGCTGCAAGCACAGCAGCATCGTTTGATCACTTTGAATATTTACCATGAAACAGTGACACAAGGGCATGCTCGTGGCTTTTTTTTTTTTCGGAGTTAGTCACTCGTCAGCAAAACGCGAGTCCTTGTTCATTTTCGTTCAAAACCTTATTGTTGAGGATGCGCCTTCTTGTGAAATAAAAAAACCCCAAAGAAAAAGCAAAATAGGCATTTTTTTCCCCCCCATGAGATTTTGTCACACTTAATTTTGTTAAATTATTACTAGTCACATTTATGATACTAATATTTTGATAATAACAATAATGGTAACATGATTTTTTTTTCTTTCATACTTCGTTTTGCTTTGACCCAGTAGAGCTTCAAATTTGCCATGCGATGAATGGCTTTGATCTTATTGTGCCGTTGGAAGTAACAATAAAACTCTCGAGCCCCTTCTTTGCATATTGAAGGGGGTTTAAAAAAAAAAAAGAGTGTAGTTAACGGGTATCGCCAATTTCCTCTTTTGGTCGTGTTCCCAATTGATGCGCCATTCCGCTCTCACTGACAGCAGTCACAGTCAGATGCTTTCAAGTGAAGCCCTATTTTACTTTATTTTTATCCCACTCTTCTATTAGTGTGGTCGCCGTGGGTGATGCTTTTCCAGCGAGACTCATATCTACTTTACGCTTGCGTCCATCAAAAGCGATACAAAGTGCACGTCTGGAAATGAAAGTGACACGGCCTCGTGTGTCAAATCACGTACGGCCCGTATGGAAAATAAAGTCGAGAAGATGACGTCATTTTGATGCAAGGGAGGCAGAAACGACGACGCGCTTCTCACACGGGCACGTCTGGGCAAATAAGTCTACCCCGGGACAAATGCATGTGCCAATCACACTTGTCAAGATTCCAATTTTCTCCCCACATTTCCACATGCAACGTTTTGGCTGCGGGGGATGCTGTCTCATGACGCAAGCTCATGCATTTGTTCAGGAGAAAAAATATTTTTATGTATATGGAAAAAAAAAAAAAAATGACAGGAGCGGTGCCGGAGCCAAGATACAGTCACTGTTGGGAATATGATTCCGAGGTCTGTCCGTGAGCTGACTACTTGACTAATAGGCTGAGGGACCGGCTGTCATTATAATATGTCCCATTAGATGTCCGTATGGCTTTGTCTAGTCTTAGAACAAAGTTGGACCAAAAAAATGCTGATCAACACTGATAAAATGATGATAATGTAGAGAAAACAAAGCACTTTTTTATTTAAGATGTTTTTTAAAAAAATGAGCGGATTTTGGTTTTAAATCCCCAAAAGTTACAAGAATGACTTGAGAAGGAAATCTCCCTTGCTTCATGAAGGCGGATTTTTTTGGCTGTGCAAGGTGTAGTCGGCGGCGTGGTTTATGCAAAATGGCCAAAACACCAAATGCATAAAGATACCTCCAGTTGACAATTAAGTCACCTCCCTCAAATCAAATGCCGGGCGCAGTACCAAGACTAACCTGTGAAAGCCAGCAATCGGTCTTTGCTGACGTAGACTGAAAGTGGGCGGAAATCGGCACTGACATGATGTAAGCAGTTCAAAACACAAAATGTGAAATACAAAAAAAAACAAAAAAAAAATCAATTTACCGTATTTTCCGCTCTATAAGGTGCACAGAAAAGCATTCCATTTTCTCAAAAGCCGACAGTGCGCCTTATATATATATATATATATTCTGATTTCTTGGACGTCGTATTTTAAATGTTCTGTAAAGCCCTTAGTTACAGTGCTCTATAAATAAAGCTGTATTACCTTTGTTGTATTACCTTTGGCGTAGCTCCATCTAGTGGATGCATAACGTAAGCTCAGCCACGATTGTAGCTTCTATTCTCTGCGGCTTGTAATGCGGTGCACCCTATACCTGAAAACCGTTTTAAA
The DNA here is from genome assembly GCF_001891065.2 of Hippocampus comes. Classification (NCBI taxonomy): domain Eukaryota; kingdom Metazoa; phylum Chordata; class Actinopteri; order Syngnathiformes; family Syngnathidae; genus Hippocampus; species Hippocampus comes. The sequence continues at coordinate 1,143,008 of NW_017805134.1, read as the reverse complement.
ATTCATTCGGTGAAGGTGCGCCTTATACTCTGAAGCAAAATTGGTCCTTGCTTTGACACGCGTTAAAATGGATTTTCATTGTCGAGGATAACGGCGGTAATTGTCATGGTGCTTTGAGACTGTTTCATACCCGACCCCCCTCAAAATGCATCTTTTGCTCATTGTTCACAACAACTCTATTCAATTGCGAGCTCGAAGGACTCATGAGGCGCCAGCTAATTCCTGCGTTGACACCCTCGTGAGCGGGCGCACAAAGAGTAGAACAATCCCATTGGCTGCCAAGTCGCCTTCCGACTTCCCGGTGGCTTGATGTTGTTTACTTATTCACGCTCGGCTCGCTCCCCCAACATCACCGCGGGGTGTTCCATTCTGCTAGTTTTAGTTCCGCGCCAGGCAATGTGCTCCGTCGCCGTGGACCTAAAGGCAGACGACATATACCGAGACGGACGGACGCTTTGAAAAGCAGTTCGCTTCCTAATGTCGTGATGGAAGCTGCTTGTGAGGGCTTGATAAATTTGTGTGATAGAGATGGAAGGATTCCAAGACATTTGATTTCAAAAGACGATTAAGAACTCATCATGTGCAGTGTCGGGCTCTTTTTCCATAATCTTAGAAGAAAGTTATATCAAGACAAAAGGCTGCTCTTTGGGATTCTGCTTATTAATTGCAAAGTTAGCCGGGAGTTGCGCCTGCCGCCAGCTTGTTGTGCGCCGAGACAAGTCCTCCCTCGTGGGCATTTTTTATGTACGCGCCTATCAATAATTCACCACCCGCCCACGTACAATTAAATCAATATTGAATTGTGCTTCCGAAAGAGGAGAAACTTGGTAGCGCTTTCAGGGCAAATCATGCTTCAGGGCACAAGGAGGCATCGCTCTTTTCTGTCTCTCGCCCCGCTTGTTGTCCAAATTATTGTTTGCTCTCCGCTTTTAGGATGACATCATTGCAAATTGCTATCATTTGATAGCGTCGGCGCATGTTTGTACAAGCCGCTAACAATCGGCCCGATGATCTCGAGTCATTGACCTCCAAATTTGCTTTTTTCTCAGCAGCAACGCACTGTGAAATTTTAAAATCAATCTCTCTCATGTTGCTGCTGAGCATAATTTGGTTTGGTAATGCGCCGTGCAGACGCCGTCCGTCTCATAACTTCAAATCAAGACCAATGATCAAATTCAAAGCTTTTGCTAATTGCGCAGTTCGATTGCAAATGACAAACTGATTTTTATTTATTTTACATATTTAGCCGGAGCCACTCTCAGCCACAATGCATTAGCAATAGCATAAACACACTCGACAATATAATATGTACGTGTTCATGTCGACAAATTGTTGATAAGCTAAAAACGGGTCCTAAGGGAACAAGAACGAGAGCAAGAGAAGCAACAAGGTCAAAATAATCCGACAAATTGCAGGAAGTTCGTCAGTCCATAAATCCACGGCTCGTGACAATTAGCAGCAGGTGTGCACACTGAAGGAAAGCCCCTCGTCTGCCACCTGCTGGAGACGCACAAGAACAGGATCATGACAGGGTCGATCTACGTTCCCGCGGTCAACTACGGAATGAGTTTCCTCGGCTCAGAGTTGAACCACTGGAAAGGTGGCTTGGGCATCGGATTAGTAGGGTGCCTCCTCGGTGGGTGTTGCGGGCATGCCCAATCGAGAGGAGGCCCAAGGCATGACCGAGGAAACCCCGGAGAGACTCCCGCCTGGCTTGGGAACGCCTCGGGTTCACCCCAGAAGAATTGCACAAAGTGGCTGGGGCGAGCGTAGTTTGGGTTTCCCCGCTTAAGCTGCTGCCTGGGAGTAAGTGGAAGAAAATGAACGGATGGAACAGAAGGGGGACCCCAGGACCAGGAAAACAGTTATTCCTCATGGCTACTTTTTAAAAAGTCACAAGAGGAGGGAAAAAAATGATGACTTCTGTTAACGGCTATTCGCAATAAGAACTCAAAGTCTCGATTTCATGACCATTTGGCTAGGAAGAGAATTCCTTATTTATCCGTGAGATGAGTATTCGATATAAGTGCACAGCCTATGCAATTTATTTTCTCACAAGGTAAAAGTCCTTTCGAATTGCTTTCTCAATCGAATCGAACTCTGGTTTGTTTCATGTATACAAGCCAAAAGGAAGCCCCCCTCTGCTCCCCACTCCCGAGTATGAATCGACTTTTCCCCCTTGGGCATACATTTCCTTTTAAAGACCTGCACAGAACACGGCGGGGCCACTCTGCCCAACGAGGCGGCTGTCCTAATTGATTGGACTAATGAGCGAGAACACACTGGATTTTCTTCCGGATTCAAGGTCACTTTTTTTTTTTTGCCGCGGTGGCGGTCCAAAAGTTGCATCCGCGTGAAAGGACCGACTTAGCATGAAAGCGTAGCACGGGCGAGGTGAGGAGGTGGATGCCGTAACTAATGGGTTTATTTAATTCAATTTATTGCCGGCAAACGAGACGCGCCGCTCGCTCGAAGATTGAGCTTTCTTCATGAAGAGAAAGAGAGAGATTAAGGCCCCCGCTACCTCCTCGCTGCGAGTGGCCACATTGCTCCCTCATGTCATGCTGGATTTGGCTGGCCAGATAGCGACGTGTATAAATCCGCGGAACTAAAATGAAGATCGGTCCGCGGTGAAATGGGACTCGCAAGCCTGTTTGGTACAAGGCTTCTCAATCACACGGGGGGGGGGGGCAGTGCTCGCCGCGGCTGGGAATTCATCATAAATGAAGGCTTTGTCAACACGTCCGCAGAGAAGAAGCCTTTGGAATTCAGTGTGGCGGCCCGAAGGAGCGCCAAAGCGAGCGGGCTAGCTCCTTCAGCATCAAGCGCGGACAAATTTGTTTTCATGAAGGACTTATTGCTATGACGTTCGGGAAAACCATCACGTTGAGTATGAAAATGTTCAATCCGGATGGAGTTTCAGATGAAAAGTAACTGAATAATACGACGCGACACAATTGCTTTAAAATGATGACAGAAGTCTGTTGTATACATCGTAATTGATGGGCTTGAATGTTAAAAAATCACTAATTTGCCCTTCTTCATCCATGTCATGAAAACTCGTCCCTTTGCCTAATTACGGCAACATTTAGCAGCTCTGTGGGAGCAGAACAGCCAGTATATCAATATTTACATTTAGGAGAGCTTACAAATACATAATGGCGATTAGCAGAATTTTCTACAGTTAATAGGCAGATTCTGTTGTTGTTATCAATAAGAGTTATGGGGAAAAAAATAAATTGAATCGCCCTTAGGTGTGAGTATGAACGTTTATTTGTAGGGTGTGACCCATTAATCGGCTGATATTATATCTTGACTTGGACTTACATTGTGCTGTTTAAGTGTTCCTTTCATTTTTTTGGAGCAGTATGTACATATATATATTTTTTTTACTCATTAACACAAAGACAATGACATTCAAAAACATGCAGAAAAAAAAAACTAAGAAAAAAACAACGTCCGATACTTGCCGATTTTTTTTATAACGTTAAAAAAAATACTAAATGTATTTCTTTCATTGATTAGTTTTGCAATCAATTGACTGATTGATCGGTGATCGGATGTTATTCTTCCAAATATTATGAATTTTATTCAAGCAATACTTAATGACTATATTTCACATGAAACGGTATCGGAATCGTTTATATTTACGGAATCGATTCAATAAGTGAAAGTGATCATCCAATTGGAATGTAATACTCAGTCACGCTCAACGTTTTGGGCATTTTTTTTTTTTTCGCCGACAATTTCTCACGAGAGCACACTGATTTGATGCCAGCCTATAGCATCGTGCTCACGACACGTCACAGCATGTTGGGTTGCAACCGACACTGTCTTCAATTACCGTTTCCCACCTTTGTGATACAATCTGTTGCACACAATTGAAGCACTCCCGGTTGCCGTTCCGCGAAGCACGCCCCCCCGCCCCCCGCGCCCTTCTCTCGCTCTCTTTGTCACTCTGGATTTGTTTTGCGCCATGTGCCGTTTCTACCGGCATAAACACTGGCAGGCCACATGCACATTCAACTCCACAAAGGCTGCTGAAAATTAATGCGCCATGATAATGAGTTTGGTGGAAGAGAGGGAAGAAATTTCACACCTTGGTTCTGATCATATGTCGTGTAATTTGCCCTGGGTTTAATATGCACGTGTTGGCTTATGTTAGCCAACGCTTGTCGCGTTTCATGTCTCAGCAGATGGATTTGGGCAAAACGGCGCAATGGCAGCTGTCGACTTTAACGGGCGGTTGATGGAGAGGATGTTTTGACTGCTGGAGTCTTTCGGCTCTCACGGGCGGTGTTGGACCGTTTTGTCATAGTCGAAAAGAAATTTGTGACGAAGACAAACATTCAGCGACAGGATATCTACCGAGTTGCATATGGTGCACCTTCAATGAATGGCCTATTTTAAAACTGATTCCACATGTGGGGCGCACCGCATAATAAGGCGCATAGAACAGTAGCAACAATAGTGGCTGCGGTTGCGTTATGCCTCCACTAGATGGAGCTACACTAAAGGGAATACAATACAATACAGCAATATTTATAACGAGCTTTCACAACCGCTGCAGCTGCAACAAAGCGCTTTACACAACATTTAAAATACTACGTCGAAGAAATCAGAATATTGATCCACATATAAGGTGCATCAGATTATAAGGCGCACTGTCAGCTTTTGAGGAAGTTACATGCTTTTAAGTGCACAAGTTGTCATTAAAAAAAAAAAAAATCACATGTAACGTACATGAAAAGCCGACATAATTTAACAAATTCCACATTCTCCCTCATGACTTCGCAAGGAGAAACTATTTTTACAACATTGACAAGATTCAAATTGCTCACAACGTACATAGAGTAGAAGTTCTGCAAATGGCTGTTGCTAAAGCTAGCACGCTAATGTGGCTAGCTGATCCGCAACCATACGGGTTGCAGCATATGAGAACAGATCAGGTACTTTTCATCATTCGCTCAGTGCTGAGAAAAACATCAATATGCTAAGCAATAAGTTATAAGGCAGCTCTTAATTTTCGCTGGTCCGATGAGACCGCACCAGAAAGAGGAAATGTAACACTGCGCGACAACTTCTTATATGTAATTTATAATTTGATACATTTGTAACATTAGACATTAAATATCACATTGGAATTAAAGAACCCCCCCTTGGATTTTGGATCTTTGTCATCTTGGACTCATTTGTACTGTGCTGGTATAAATTATTGTCGGTGTCCTTTAAACTACGACAACAAACAAGACATCCTACCCCTCGCTCGGTTCACTGAAAAAAATAAAAAATAAAATAATTTGCCCGTCTTGAACGACGCTCGATACAACCACGTGCCCTCGCCCACCTCCCCGCCATGCTAGCTGATTGCGGGTAGAAAGTGCTTCACGATTACACGTTGTGTAGTGCAAAGCAGCAGGATCCTCCAATCCAGGAGGAAGAAACCTTCAGTAGTCATCGCCTTTGCGAAAATTGGTCGACTTTAATTGCTTTCTAATTATTCCGTTTTCTTTTCAAAACTTCGCTCAGCAATACAGCTGTCAAAAGTCCCCGAAAAGTAAAACACATCATTCTCCAGGAAAAGGAGGAATGACTGGAGAGATGTACTGGCAAATTATTCACACTTTTAATGAGACTGTGGGTTGCATCGAGTCTTTGACATCAGAGAAGCTGTAAGCCTGTTGCGGGGGGCCCACCGCTCCCCCTCAACCCGCCTCCCTACACACCCAATGTTATCCCACTGATTTGCTACAGGACTTCATTGTTTTTTTTTTACATTGAAAGGAACAGCACAAAATGTCCAAAGCTTTTTTTTTTTTTTTTTTTCCTGTCAACTTTTCAAAGTCACCGTCAAATTCTCGAGGAGAAAATGAAAGCAATCATCCGACCTCCCGTTGTTGCCAGGCAATTAGCAAAGAAGCACAAAAGGTCTGGAAACAAGTCAAGGAAAGTCAACACTACGGGTCCTCTACTTGGCGACATGGCGTTACCTTACACTGCCGTGACTTCTCGACATTGTCATTCTAAATTCTTTCAATGAGGCTAATGTGCCGAGGGACTTGCATATTCTTCCTCTATTCATCCATTGTACCTAAAACATGGCCAAAAGCGAAATTGTCATCGGGCTCACAGACTGCTTGCATTGATGACAAAAAGGGGTGCGGGGGGGCTGTGTTGAGTGTTGCGTGATTGCAGATGGAAAGTTGGAACAAATTTGAAAGCATGACTTTTTGAAACGGCGGTAGACTTTGAAACTGGGTACCTGCCCGTGCCTTCGATGTCAACTGAAGTCTCCGTCATAGTACAGCTGACTCGGCTTCATTGGCTTCAAGTGAAAGACAATGTTTGGAAAAAACAGCAAGAGGGACGTTTGGAGGTTTTAGCGCATGCAAGTTAGCCCACCTCCAACCCAGATTAGGTTACCATGATGACTAGGTTTGTCTAAGGCTGCACTTTCACTCATCAGGCCCCCTCACCCCCCACTGAAAAAAACCCTAAAACACCCATTTTCCCTCGACGAGGCAGCACTTCATCACCAATCCGCTGAATTCCACTCGTCAATTAGCGGGGCGGTTGTGTGTGTGCGGACCCATACACGATTATGTAGATTAGCGCCACTGTTACGTAACAGAAATCGGCAGATGAAAGATTCACTTGGTTGTTTAATTTCACACTTGATGAGTAGGCTGGCACTCCAGAGAGTTCTATTTGTATACAAGCCATTAAAAAGTCAATTTGCCATAATAGTGTATGCCCCATGTAAACAATAAATACAGAATGTATTTGGTGCCACGAGCAGATCAATCTTGCTTATAAGAGCGTTTGCAGATCATTTCAATGCCGTTCCGCAGCACAAAAAGCAACCGAGATGATGAAACGTCAACATTGAGGCGCTCAAGTACAAACAAGAGCCAGTTGGCTTGAACCGCACACACGCCTCTGGGTACCATCCCGCCCGCTGGTTGCTTTGCCTTTGCCGGCCTCTTTATGACCACGTTCCCGAATGCTTTCGTTTAATGCGCTCCCTCTCCGGTCACATATCGCGCTGGCGGCCACGCCCTGTCAAATGGCCGCCAATGAAGGCACCGTAACCACACGAGCGCACCGGTCTTATTTGGGGCAAATCTGCAAAGATGCTCATTCTACATCCAAATGAATAAACAGCGGGAGACTGCATTTGCAGTTCATTCAGATTTCTTTTGGTGGAG
>NW_017805134.1:1131170-1135705 GCF_001891065.2 Hippocampus comes | reverse complement strand
GGGGTGGAGGAAATTAATGAGTTCACGGGGCCACATTTGCTAATATTGCAAGATCTTGAAAATGTAAATGCACGCTAGGCTGGAGTAAAGAATGAGTCCCTTACATTGATTATTCAAAGATTTACGTTCACTGACTTGACAAATACCTTCATAAACATTATTAAATGTCTTTTATGTGTCGCGTCGTAAATAGTAGCAGAGGAGAGGAGGTGTGTGTGTGTGTGTGGGGCGAGGGGTTCACCCAATTGAGTGTGATGGATGTTTAATAATACATGTGCTCATAGGCAACTGTGTGTGTGTGCGTGTGTGTGTGTGTGTGTGTGTGTGTGTGTGTGTGTGTGTGTGCGCGTGTGCATTTTATATATAACCTAGTTGAAATTCAGCAACGGATAAAATGAATAATTCTCAGCTCAGAGATTAGCCTCTTATTTTGTGTGTGTGTGTGTGTGTGTGTGTGTGTGTGTGTGTGTGTGTGTGTGTGTGTGTGTCCGCCCGCTTTTCCCACAGATAAACATCCGATTTCATCCGATTTGATTGTCCTCATCCGATGATACGGACGCCATCAGAGGCCAGGCATCATTTTTGTTGTCAACTCGTGTTTGACTCAATTTGGCGCCGCGTCAACTTTGCCCAGCCAGCACCTTTCATTCAACACAAGCATAAACATGCCACCAGTGCCTTAGCATGCATGTGTGTGTGCGCGCGTGTGCGCGCGCGCGCGCGCTTTTCGACTGAATGATGTATTATCCTGTTTGCAGGCCTGTAACCGGGAGTTTGTTTCTGCTTCAGATTTTGAATGATGATGACGATGGCGACATGTCCTTTTTGTTCGGCTGAGATTAAAATATTGGAGCGTAGCCAACTAAAAGATGAGGAGATGCTTCCCAAAATTTAAATACGACTGATTCATCTCCCGGCCAGAATGCATTGAAGTGGTCTGATTTATACATGCTTTTAAGCCTGTGCATGTTAAAGCCTTATTTTTTCCCCCTCCGTGTTCAATGGAGGAGATGTTGTTTAATTCAGCCGTGAGGACATAAAGCTCCTGGCAAGGTTTTCTGCCGGGAGGCTATATACACACACACACGCACACACACACGCGGCATAAATATATAAATAAAAGGCAGAGAAACCTGAAAAACACACAAGCCAGTGCAGTCATATATATTGTTTATGTCCCATTAATATCTCGCAAACATCGCCGCCCGTGCTCTTCTCTTCATGAAAGCGTACAGCACACATCGCTTTGGGCTATGTTCGCTCTGGAGCGCAACTTGCAGGAAAAGAAAAAAAAAAAACTGCTGCTCCCCAAAGCGAAAAGCATTACAAAAATGACATTGCATTCTCATGGTTGGAGAGATTTACGATGTCGTGACCCACGGCAATTTAGCATTTGGCGGAATACACGCACAGCGACAATCGGGGAATAGTTGGACACGCCCCCCCGACTCTCTTATGCTAGAAATCAGGAAAGGTCAATTTTTCAGATGATTATCCTACTTGATTATCATGTGGTGTGGGGTGTGTTAAGAGTGATTTTCCCTTTCAGATCCGGTCAGGCCGACAATCGCAAATATCAAACCTGTTCAATATTTACAATTGCAAATCCTTGTGCGTCTGGTCAACAGTTCAGACGGCATGTGAGTGACTTGAAATGGAATCAGAGCCAATCAGAAAGGTGTCTCCATATCCAAAAAGACCAGCTTCTCACATTGATAATTTGTATAAAGTGTTACATCACAATAAAATGAGGAGAGTTTGCAACCACAATGTAGTTTGCAGATAAAAAAAAAAAAGGTAGCATATTTTCTCATAATTCTTTCTCTGTTATTTCCGCTGGCCTTGATGCTCCGTGGCACCATACTGCCCCTCATAGGTCAGTGTTGGTATTACAACAGACATCTGACTTGAAGGTGGCGACTTGCAATTGATAGAATTTCTTCTCATTCTGGGTCATCTCTATACTATCATTGTTGCCAAATAAGTGCAATTCGGCATGTTTGATAAAACTATTTTTCAGACAGATACCAGTATGAATATTCACTCTAAGTACTCACAAATACAGAGGACCGATACCTCTTGTACTTTTGACAGATGACTTTTTCATTTAACACAATGACAACCACTACTGAGGAGGACTTACTTGATATCAGGCTTTACTTGTCTTAAGTATCGATGGCTGTTATCGGCAGTCTCGACGAGTACCCATCCATCCATCCATAAGTCCATTTTCCGATCTGCTTTCTCCTCACAAGGGTCGCGGGGGGCGCTGGAGCCTATCCTCCACGAATACCCTATAATAATAAATCGTAAAAATGGTGTTTACGTATGTAGCGCTTTATCTTCACCATATGGTGCAAATAAGGCCGGTTTTGGCCCACTACCAATACCTGGTAACGGTACTCGCCCCTCACTTACGAGCAATAATAATGTATCAAGTCACTCTGCAATTCAGACCCCTAAGCTACCGACCAGTGTGGTAGGGTACACAAAGCATGGTGAACAACACACTGCAATACATTGTGGTGTCAAGGAAGAGTTGGACAAAAAACGCAAGGACCATAAAGACAAGCGTGACTGCACCATTTTCAATCTGGACAGCGAAGATGCACGGCGCCTCGAAAATGAAGCCTTTCTATTTTCTTCCCTTCTTCATGCTATTAAAAATGAATAGCGTGCCAACATGCGCCTCGATCCGCTCGGCAGCCAATGAACTCTGGATGCGCGGCGGGCCACGCTCGCAGATGTTAAGACGCATGAATTATGCAAAAAGCCGGCTAGTCCGATATTCACAACGCGCGATCGTCTCCATTGCATGGGCGGCGCAGGTGCCGCGACATGGTGGGTATTCGCCTGTCACGTCCCCCCAAATTAAAATAAATATATAAAAAGAAAAACTGAACGGTGTCCAATTATGTAATTTTCACTTCAATCGCGGCAATCTCGTTTGAACTCGACCAGCAAGAGAAAGTGGATGCAGGCAATACTCGAGTCTCATACGCACCGGAGGCATTGTTCAACTGCAAAAGCTAGTCAGAATTAATTGCCGCCACCAAAGTGGAGGCAACCAACTTTTCCTCGCTACGTCCAAGCACTATCCAGTACGGCTGCCTTTCATGTCTCATCCTCCTCTCTTCCCATGCCAAGGCTTAGCTGCTGAGTGCAACGGTTAACCCCGCTGCCCCTCTGCTTCTCCGGGAATATCCTGACTCAAATTTAAAGCGATGAGGTGGTAATTGAAAGATTGTGACTGACGCGCCGATAATTGGGGTCCTGCGCAAGTTCTCCGTCTCGGATTCGGGGGGCCAGGGGCTTACTCAGCAGACGCGCTCCCACCTTCGGCGGGTGTAATAACGCTCTCGAATGGTTTGTTTTAATCCCGTTTTGCAAGTGGCCCTCCGAGGGGGCTGTCGACTCTCCCGCGCTCGGAGGGCAGATGGCCTGTGGGGGGGAAGCGAGGCTCAGCGGCCGGAGGTGACAAAGTGTCGCAACGTGGAAGCAGCCATGTTTATACCCGTGCGTCACTCTATACTATGGCGGCGACAAATAAATCATTGCGGGTCTGATGTGCATTGATGGCAACCGTTGTGTCACTTAGATAGTTGATTAGCGTGTCTGTCACCGCGCCTTACGCTTAACATGACTCCAGCTGCAGAGGCATCGCACGCTGCCAACGGGCACGACGCTGATGAGCCATCCCTCAAACTGACAGTCTGCCATAATGTGTCAGCAAATGTGTCTCACTCCCTTTTTTATATTTATTTTGCTGCATATAGAGAATGCATTTGCATATGATGTACAGCCCCTTCCAAATGCAGTGAAACAGTGCGGCCAATTCCTTTCTTGCTGCCTCATTGTCACGGTCTTCTGCTTGAACTCTCTTCAAAAGAGCATCAAACGGCTGCAGCTCATTCACATTGCTGCAGATCAGGTTCTGACCAGAGCAATGGTAAGAACATGTTAGCGGGGTCCTAAAGGCTTTACACTGGTTCCCAATGAGCTATAGAAGAGATTTGAAAATGATACTACTGGTCTGTAAATTACTAAAAAATTGGGGTACTGAATACATCACGAAATGCTGACTGAATATAAAACTCAGATAGCCTGTGAAGTCTGCAGACTCGGGTCAAATTAGTGGAGCATTATGCAACATGCAAATGCAGTAAACTGCCACATGCAAATGGAATAAACTGCCAAAAAGAAATGAAATCTACCCTGAGTGTAAATGCTTTTAAATCTAGATTTAAAATGTGGCTTTTTTTTTAGTTAGTGCTGTAAATAATGGTTTTCATTGGATTGTTTTATACGTTTAAGCTTGAAGTACTTTTCAAACAAATATGTATGTGTCTTGACATTGTTTGGGACAGTGAGAAAAGTAAAAATAATGTCTCAGAAACAAACCTGACCAGGATTTACCTTTCCCAACCGAATTCCGAACCGCTACATAGAAACAAAGCAATCCCTTGATACTCGTTTTTGGAATCACATCAGAATGAAAGCCGGCCACGTCATATATATATATATATATATATATA
>NW_017805134.1:1093376-1131129 GCF_001891065.2 Hippocampus comes | reverse complement strand
TATATATATATATATATATATATATTTTTTTTTCTCCACCATGATTTTACCTTTGAAAAAAGTCCAACATTTCAAAAAGCGTTTTGACCAGAGAAGAAAAATGACTCAACATCACCAACCGGCGAAGCTGCACATTTTGTTCTTGGAGGCTTCAATTTGGCGCTGCTAATTTTGTCGCACACAACAGATATGCTCAATTCTCTACATTTAAGCCAATTTCGCATGCAAATATATGTAAATGTGACTGAAGAGATTTTGGCCCAGGGATTTAATTTGATATTCTATTACAGTGACGTGAGTGAATGCCACGGCCACAATCGACATTTGGCTTCATCATTGCGCAAATGTGTTCATAAGGAATAAAACAACTTGTCGGGTATGAACAGTGTAACCTTGCATGTTTTACACCCTTGTTTTATTTATTCACTACGACTCACTGATTAACTCGAGCTGATGGCACTCCCGACGCTGAAGAAATGTGTATTTTATAAGGAGCGCGTGCTCTGTGTGTGTGTGTGTGTGTGTGTGTGTGTGTGTGTGTGTGTGTGTGTGTGATAACTCCCCTCAGTATGTTATGTAAACAGCATGCCTGTGTTCAGATATGGGAATTAGTGTCCCGCCTAAGCGTATGCTAACGTGAGTTCGCCTCAGTCCCACCCATCTGTCAAAACTTTGGTGAAAACATTGCGAGGGACGCATCTGGCTGCGCGCGATGGCGGCGGAGAAAAAAATGTGTTCCATGGAAAAGGTTGATCTTCAGAAAGAAACAAGGCTTGGAAAGAACGGTTTGACCTTTAATCAGGTTTGGAGTTGGGGAGCTGACTCAAAAGGCTGAACAACAAAAATAGGATTTTTTTTTTTTTTTTGTTCATTTGTTTGGATTTTTTTGCCAAACTTTTGTTCCAGTTCATACGTCACTCAGTTTTCATATAGAAGAAATTGGTGCAAAGAAAGTTCCACGTGCCAGCCCTTTGTTAAAGAAGATGGGAAAAATCAAGTAAGAAATCGTAGCAATGTACGAAAATGTCAGATTCCCCTTTCAAAAAAAAAAACCTCTCCACCATCTTGTCTTCAAAAAGATAAAAGTTATCTTTAATGTTCATTTATCCATTATGTTAGTCATCTATATTTCAAATTGTTTGCTGTCTGTTAAATTCTATTCACTGTCAATAAAATGTAGTCTTTGTGAATATTTTGAGTTGTCTGGAACGGATTAATTGGACTGACATTATTTCCTATGGGAAATACTGCCTTTGTTTTCTTTAGATGCACTTTCAGGACACATTTTGGAACAGATTCATCACCCCCGCCAAAAAAACCCCAAAACCAAACAAAAAACAGATTTGTGTAGTACTGATACCATACTGGTGTCTTCTACAGACATGTGTCAATATAAAATCCATTACATAATCTGTATTGAAACATGTTCATCAAAAAAAAAAAATAAAAATAATAATAATAAAAAATACAAGTTCACAATGACATTCTGAACACCCTGTACTACCTGCTTCAGTCCATTGAAAAGCATCAATCACGTTTAGAATTAAAACGACAAAACAAAAACACTTCTTACACGTGTTTGAATTTTGTCGCGTACTAATCACTGACAAATTAATTATTGCCTGCATCAGAGCCCCATGTTGCTTCACACTAAAATATAACGACTTTCTTTGGCCCATGGTCCCGCAACAATCTCCTTCCTCCGAAATGCGCACTCTGAACTAAATGTCTTCATTTTCCTGCGTCCAAGGGGTCCTGTGGCATATTAATGATGTAAGTCAGTGCAATCTTCCAGTGATGCTGTAGCATTGTTGCTTTGCTTAGTTAGCATAGCTTTTGTTCATATTGACTACTGCGATACACCCCGAAAAAACAATATGGCTTGCCAATGAAAATCAAGCATCTCTATTGCTCTTTTTGTCCAAAACACAAAGACAATGAGTGGTTGTTTTTAAGCCACAGAGAATACAGAAATTTGAGACGATCATGGAACCCTGCAGCATCTTGAGTACGTTAACGGCAGCCTTTGACGTCACCCTTGGACCAGGTACTGCAAAAAGCAGCTCGCTTTTGTCTGCGGAACAGCAGCGACGGCGTGTGCCCAATTCCTTAATACGCCGGCATTTTCTCTTTGAGGGTTATGAATTAATCAAGAGAAATTAATTATTGCCTGGTTCAGAGCTTCATGTTCCTTCACACGAAAGCATAATGACTTTCTTTGGCCCACGGCCCCACAACAATCTGCTTCCCCTCCTCAGAAACGCGCACTCTAAAATAAATGTCTCAATTTCAGTCTGTTCAGGGATGCTGTTTTTTTTTTTTTTTTTAATTAAACACCTCCACTGCATTGTAATTCATTGTTATCACCGCAAACACGCTTCGCGCAGCATCAACGGGACCTGGAAGATGTTATTTTTTTTTTTTTCCCCTGAAGCGGCGGCATCCTCCCAGCAGGAGGTGTCAGTGGGGGTCACACACAACAAACCGTTTCATGTGTTCCTCTTGGATGCGCCCGTTTGCCGACCCATGTCGATAATCGCCTCGCGCGGATTTGACCTCATCCCTTTCGCAGCGGGAGAGGTGTGTTGACCAAAAGCAAATCACAAACATTAAACCAATGGAACTGTTTTTGTTTTTTTTTGTTTTGTTTTTCTTTTGGTCACGAGAACGCTTGTGCTATCCATCTTCATCCCGCACCTGCTGACACTCCATCTTTCTGTTTTTTTTTTTTTTTCCCCTCCACCTTTTCTCCTGGCTGCTTGTTATCTTTGCCCAAGCTCTGGCGATCATGCTGCTCCATCTTTGGATGATCTCCCTCCCCGGCCCAAAATTCACCGCTAAAGGCTTCTTTCCTGTCTCGGTACATTTCCGGAATATAATCCCGAATGAGACGCACAGATTCCAAGTAGGATTTTTCCGATCAGTTACGCAGTCAAATTTGAAAATTTGAAACTTCAAGCTGCAAATTGCCAAAAGAAGAAATGAATGGATGCGACGATTGTTAATGCATTACGGATAACTACGGCAATCGCAAGATTATAACGCTATGCTACTTAAATGCAATCTTTAGGCGATGACCATTATGCTATCGCTAAATTTAGCGAGCATAGCATCGACCCATGCAAAATTCTCCCAATTTTTTATTTTTTTTTTGGATCAAAACTCACAAAATTTGAGAATGTGTTTTTTTGACAGATGATTTCCAATATATTATTCAAGAGAAAAGTACTAGCATACCTGTTCAATTACTTATTTTTTTTTTGTTCAGAAAGCAATTGAAGTCACAAAATTAGTTTTTTTGTGGGAATGGGGACAGTCACAAAATTTGTGGAAACACTCTTTTCAACCCACAGGGATTATATTTTTTACATTAAAAAAAAAATCATACTCGTGTCTAAATAACTAAAGTATTTGTCTTGTAAAAGTACCGTCAGAGCACATATGCTTTGAGCAAGTTAAATGTTTTGTTCTTCAATCCGTTGAGCCACGATCTTGATATTAAATGTAGAGTTAGTGGGTTTTTTTTGTTTTTTGGTTGTCTTTTCCTGTAAAAACAGCCGAGTATCACACTACAAATAAAATACACGTTTCCATATTCTTTCTGCAACAACTGATAAGCGAAAAAATGGCTCCGACGCATTTAATGAGGCTAATTAAAGCTCATCCTGGTGGTACTTTTATTTGTATGATTGGTCATCACATAGTTTCAGATTGATGCTGAGTTGACAAAAAAAAAAAAGTCTGTTCCCCTACAATGTGGCAGTTCATAAATCATTTGAGCTGAGAGTAGTAGTAGAGTCAAGCATTGAGAGGTTTCAAAAAAAAAAAAAAAAAGATGAGGCAGTCAGTTAGTATAAATTCTCTTTTAGCAAACATGATTAGCAAACTCCCACCGGACGCGTCTGGTTTTTGGTGCTGTTTTTTTTTCCCTCAGATTTCCATCCAGAGTGCGACCCCTTGCTGGAGGGCGTGTGGCCTACATGGTATTGAAATAAGTAAATCTTTGCCTCCATCTCTGGGGGCGTCTGATTCAGAGACATAATGGACACACAAAGAAATGCTATTGGAAAGGAAAACGCTCTCGGGTACGGAGCCCTTTTGTTGTGAGCCTTGCGTCTGCATTCTAACGACTTCGTGGGCAAGCTCGGATCCATAAAGTCTGGAGCAGCGCTACTAAAAACTGGCAGAAAATGTGCACTATTAAGATGCTGAAAAGCTTGAGGAAATGAATTAAGACGAATGTAACACGGTCGTGTGATTATATTCAGTCCGCAGCAGTTGTCAGGTGGAATTTTCAATGAAATGCCATTTTCATACGCTGTTTAGTTACAGTGTGTTCCTTTTTTTACAAGACGGTGTATCTGCGCAAGTACTTTGGATCTGTTATTTTTTTTAAATGTACATTTATTGCGTATCATACATATCTTTAACCCTTTCGGGGACAGCGGTTACTACAGTGGACAGCTTATCATGACCCCACAATGTCAACACATGACCTCAACTTGACCCCACAAAAAATGTTTTGATGGTTCGACATTGTTTTTTTTTTTTGATCCCGTGTAACATCAGCAACAGAACACTGCCTCACACACATTAGCAAGTCCCGACAGGTATGTGCTGAAAACCAGCTGTCACGGCTCATATTTGATTTTAATAGACATCCCACTTGAAATATGAAGTAGAAAGGGGACATATGCGGTCACGGCAATAATTCTGCCGCGGAGACTATTGATTTGTGATGTCATCTTGAGTTACCGTCTCCATGTCATGATGTCATCACTTTACGTTTTTGCATTTAAAAAAAAAAAAAAAAAAGTCTCCTTCCGTGCTCTTCGGTTGCTTTCCTCATTTCCTTCATTGGATCTCTGGTGGGGGTCGGGCGCTAACATGTAAACAGAGATGCTGTTGATGTTCAAGACAACTCAATTAGATGCTCATCATAGCAATGCTTATCACAAGGCTGTTGAAGTTCTAGTCAAGGTTTTTTGTTTTTTTTCCTATCAAGAATATCCGTTTGAAAGTTTTTGAGGGAATGCGGGATGGCTAGGCTATTGTTCTGCTGGTTTAACAAGCGGCTAGGCTAGAAATGAAGGAAAAAGACAATGCCGCAGGTTTGTGCTTCTCCACGCTGGGCTAACGGCCCGGGGAGGCTGATCAAATCGCGCTTGTCCCAACCAGCTTCAAACGTGGGCAATAATGCACGCGTGGGCGAGTGCTATTCCAAAGAAAGAAATGAGCCACACATCCCACGTACTCGGGTGTGTTTACTTCACACGCGGCCATGGCATCAATGGCGCTCACGTGTTTGACGTGGCACTGTGGCTATTTCGGGGCCGGTGCAGTCTAGTGGCACCTAACGCTACGGGAAGAGCCCCCCCCCCCCCCCCCCCCGTGCCCACTGCGTACATGTTGGCACATCGCACCTGCTGGCGGCGCTGGAAACATGCGCTTCACCAATGCGTTGCAGCAGTAAGGAGGAGGATGTGGGAGCAGGATGTGTGGAGGTGGAAGTAGCTCGCGCAACTCCTCATGTTTGGAGTGTACCTCGAAGGAGACGGCATTCACCACAGTCTTGATTATGACGACGTACGTGCGGAAGGACCGGCGCTCACCCCAACTTGTCATCTGATCTTTACATCGAGCCATTTTCTATGACACGAGTTCTCATTAAGGTACAAAGAACCTGCACTCGTGGCCAACTGTTCGCAGCGCACTGATGAGTGGCGGGGCCGTACGTTTGCTACCTCGTCCTTCATTGGGGAATTAATTAGGGCTGAACGATTCAACGAAAAAAAAAAATCGATCAAATTTCTCTTTAATATGGCGATTTAAAATGCAATCAAAGCCATGACTGTAACTCTCCATTCATGTGACTCTATGTCTGAAGCTCGCATGTAAGTAACATTTTGGCCCACCAACACAAAGCCGAACCCCCCCCCCCCAAAAAAAAAACTCCAACAATACTGTACTACTGTCCTCTACTACTTTTTGTTCGCCTTGACTTTGATATATTTCCAATGTAAAATATGTACCCTGGCCCAGTAAAGTTGAAAAAGTGCCATAATCATTCAACGAACGATTAGAGTCTGTTAATTTCCTTGTAAATAAGCACGCTTGCAAATTCAGCGGGGGGATCAAATAATGACTTCTCCACACTCTACTTGAGGCTTTAACTCGTGTCTTCCAGCGGAAAAAGGCTGCGAGTGCACAAAAGTCACAGTCGGCTGCACAAACGCGTGGCGTTACAGCGCACGTGTCGAAAAGGGACCGCGGTTTCGTGTCCCGCGGTGCATAATTCAAAAGCATGGCGTCCTAATTGCTTAGTCAATACCAGCCACACTTGATAGGCTGCAGCGGTGACCCCCCGCGATGAGCACCAAAGATGCGCTGACCCTTGATGTTTTGGGGCGCTTGAAAAGCGCCAGATACATTCTTTCGTTTCAATGCACTCGCTTACGTTGGAGCTCCATTAAGCCTGACCGGCGCCATGACATCACTGAATGCGGCCTGTATCCAGGGCGGAAATAAAGATATCGGTAGTGGTAGTAATGGGAAAGCAGACAAAAAAATAAAAAACCTGCCGCCCTGGGCAAAGAGCAGTAACGGCTCCGTACTAATCTGACCGCTTCCCGTTTGCGAGCCGCGTAGTCGCTAGTGTGAGCAGACATACTGCGGGATGAGCCGCCCTCCATCACTGCAACGTGGCGCTCTAATGAGTGCCGCGGGGCACGGGGTCAATGGCTGAGATGAGTTTCCTGCTGATAAGTGAATGCCGGGAGATAAGTGCGGTGGACGTGCTATAGGGACGGCGGATTCTGCGTTGTCGCTTTTCTGGCCATTTAGAGAAAAAAAAAAAAATGATATATGTGTGTGTGTGTGTGTGTGTGTGTGTGTATACATACATACATACACATGTATATATATATATATATGTATATATATATATATATATATATATATACACACACTTTTTTTTAAACGTTAAAGCCAAGCAGTTCCGTTCTTTACAACATGTATTCTCTATTTAACCCTTTCAGGGAGAGCAGTTACGACAGTGGACAGTTTATCATGTTATCAGGTTCCAGGTACGGGGTGCATGAAAGTTGGAAAAGTATTGCAGCACCTTGCAATTGTTCATGATGCTGACTATAAGTGTACATTACTCTTTTTGTTTTCGGGCTTGCGTGTTGTAATAAATACAGAGCTTTACTAAATTTGAACATGTGGAAATCTAGTCATTTTCAAGCACGTGTTTTAGATTGAATACGGAGCACATTTGAATCAGATATGAACATTGTGGACGACCACATTGTATCCCACTGAGCACACTCAATTTGTTTACTGTATAAAGAATAGAGAGTGAGTTTAAATGCATAAACGCGGCTCTTCTCTCACATGGGTTTTGTATTGAATACAGAGCATGATTCAGTTGCTGTTCAAAGGGGAGAAAGACCGAAAATCTGCGAGAAGTTGCTACCTTTTCGCCCCCCGGAAAATGTTTATTTCCTATCAATGCTACAAGATAGTGGAAAGCACAATGTGAAGCTCCTTAAACCACTCCAACAAAGTTTCTTGCCACTCAGATTCCCATACATACAAACACGCTAAAAACATACAGACACCTTTTAAAAATAATTAATATTGAATCATCCATTTTTTTTTTGAATTGCTTATCCTTTCTTGGGTCGTGTAACTCAACCAAATAACTAAAACCAGCTCCATCCTGATTTATTTCAAAAAAATGTACACGCCATTAGTTTGCCGCTTTTGTCGCCATAAGGTGACAAATGACGACATACTGCATACAGACGTCGATATACACAGATACATATACACACTCCTACAAAGTACACCGACCGCACATACACACAATATAGTTTGAAAGAATTTTCAAAAGGATATCGCAAAAACGCACAGGAGTTTTCTCCATGTGGACCACAGTACACAAGCTGTAGGTGACCAACAAAACATGAGACAGCACCAGCGTAACGAAGCCTGTGACGATGCTTTTTTTTTTTTTTAACCTTTAAAGTGCACCGGGTACAGCGAGCGGCCCGCGACTCTTCGTCTTGGCAGTGTCTTTGTTATTGCTAATGACTCTATGAGTGATTTGAGAGTTAAGTGGCCCCGCGGTGATGTCTCCCCGCCGCTCATACGTAGGTAAGTGATAACAGCCCCCCAAACTCATTTGCATGTCATTATATGCCGTTAGCACATGCGAAGAAAAGCGTCGGTGTAATCATCCAACTTTTAAGCGTGCAATTATGCCGCCATTTGCTTTTTCTGTGGCCTGACAGAGCGCCGCGCGGCGGGATTAATTACACGTTGGTGATTTCCGTGCAACAAAGTGACGTGGCGAGATCCACGGTGTGTCAGAGAGCACATTTCGCGAGGATGAAAAGAAGCAAAGTGCGATTATGCTACAGCTTGTCGAGCTGAAAGCGTTCTCATCGTTGCGCTACCGAATTATGTTCGTGCGGCGCCGTAGAGGTTTGATCTTCCTCAAACGAGGTCCAAAGGCATGTGAGGGATGGCCCGCCCTCACCGGGGTCTTTGCCATTTGTATAGGCTGGAGGCTTGATGCCTTCATTGTGCCCGCGACACAGGATATCGGATGCTCTAAGCGAGACTGGCAGCGGCTGTAATCAGTCAGTTCGTCCAATGTCGGAGGCAGACAGACGAGGCGGCCGCACGTCAAAGCCGCAGACCCAAGAAGGCCAGTTTCTCTTCGACAGGTCCCGCGGCAGATTTTCCGGAGCACTTTTTTTGTATTTTTAAAGGAAAATAATTTGTAAAGTATTACAAAAGTCATAAAATTCTACGAATAACATTGCAATGTAGGTAATTTTTTTTTTTATTCTTATCATGATTTTTTTTTTTACCCAAAAAGTCTATTCGCACAAAAAAGTCATTGTGTGATGTTAACATTGCATGAGAAAAAAAGGCGCAACATGATGACAATTATGTGCAGAATTTTGCATGACACTGAACGACTCCAAAAACTGAAGAAAAAGTCCAAGAAAAACAACTGTTACAAGAATTAAGTTGTAGCTTCTGTAAAAGCAAGAATGTGAAGTTAAATTCTTGCACAAAAAAAAAATGTTGACTAAGATGAAGGTTCCAGTATTTCACCAATAAAATCCACTCCTGATCCCAAAAAAGCAATTATTTGCTGCCTCCTTGGTGTTGATTGGCTTTTTAAGACGAGTTCGTGCCATTATCACTCTCTCAGTAAATGCAGCAGTTATACTGAAGAGTGTTTTTTTTTTTTTTTTTTTTTTGAGGTGCCTGTGTGGGTGTGCGCGTCTACTCGGGAGGATTTTGCAAATGTCTCTGAAAGATTTAAAAGGCTGCCGCCGTGGGGAGGCTCTCACACATCTCCCAGGTCACGCGTAGATGTGGGTCATGGAAGCCGCGTGGATGTGCTTAAAGAGGCGAAAAAAAAAAACCAAAACGAGAAAGTGAGGAATAAGCACGAGGAGTCACAGTGTAAAGCAGAAGCTGGTTGGCGTCAATCATCAATCATTTGGGGGCGTGAGTGCAGCAGGACGGAGAGCAGGTGCCGTTGGTTGTCGGAGCACAATGTAAAACCTTCCAAAATAAATCAACGAAAACTTCCGAGTCATTCTTCGCAGGTTTGCATGGTTTTGTTGCAAGGAAGTCCCACAAAATTATTTTTACAAAAGTATCTTTTTTAGTATTTTTTTTTTTTGCAAAATAGTACAACAGTAGCATAATAATAATAATAATAACAATAATAATTGGTAAGAAATGTTGATATTTACACATCCTTATTTGTATCTATACTTATCATGATAGCATGTCATTGTGATGAGATGAGAAAAAAAAATGAACTCTACCAATAGAATGTACATTTGTTTATTGTATAAAGTATTTATATCGTAACTACTTTGTCCAAATAAAACATAAGCGGTAAACATTTAGTTGTATTTAACTTTTAAGTACAATCCATAATATGTGCATTTTTTTTTCAAACCAATACAGTACGTTTTTGGTTACGTTTAGTGGCCTAGTTTTTTCACCTCCCTCCCCAAACACGGTTAGGTTTGCATTCAATCTTTTAGAACGGTTAAACATTTCTCGGCACTTTTTTTTTTTTTTTTTTAACTTTTATGTGCAATATATTTTAATCGAATCAATATTTAAATACATTTTGTTTTAAAATGTTGCTATATTCAAACACAGTTTGTATTAGTGTTCAAATTATACTATAATTACCGTATTTTCCGCACTATAAGGCGCACCTAAAAACATTAAATTTTCTCCAAAGCTGACAGTGTGGCTTATAATCCGATGCGCCATATATATGGATCAATATTCTTATTTCTTGGACGTAGTACTTTCAATTTTCTGCAAAGCACTTTGTTACAGTGGTTGTGAAAGCGCTCTGTAAAAAAAGCTGCATTGTATTGTATTCCCTATAGCGTACCTCCATCTAGAGGATGCATAACACAACCGCAGCCACTATTGTAGCTTCTATTCTATGCACCTTAAATGCGGTGCGCCCTGTATATGAAAACAATTTTAAAATAGGCCGTTCGTTGAAGGTGCACCTTATACCCCGAAGCGCGGAAAATGCGGTAATCATTGCATATTGAATGATTATAGCATGTTTTTTTTTTTCTCATGCCTAGGCTCAGTAATGATTGGTGGACACCGTATTAGAGCCTATAAGAAAGCATGCCATATTTGCAAAAATGGATAAACAAGTGAAATGAAGCTATTCCTTTGCTTGTGACTAATGGGAGGCCTGATAAAGGCACGTCATTAGCTTTTGAATATTGATGCGGAAAGAAGTAGCTGCGTGGGTGTCATTTATAACACTCAGAACTATTTAATATGCATTATCTTTAGAAGCATGCAGCCGTATTATTCTTTCTCTATGAATAATATTGACTCCGTTAGGCTGCCGCTGTCCCATAAATGATGCATGCGAATGCAACGCTGTGGGGTCTTAGCACTAGTGACCCTGCGCAATGGGAAGAGGGTGGCAGGTGGGGGTGGGGCTTTAGAAAGCGGCCGCCTGAAAACGCCGCTGACATTTTTGCAGCGAGTGATCCGCAAAACAGACGTCTGTTAATGGAGTGCCGCGCGTGTGTGCCGTGCCAAGTGTGTTGTGCCCTCGCAAGAGCCGATGTCTCGCCATACTCTCTGTAGCGCCATGCTAGAAATGTCAAGAAAGCACTTTTAAGCAACAAACACTTCAACAACAAAAAATGAATGAATGGCAAAGACAGCGTCGAGGACGAGTGGTATTAGATGGAGGTCAAAAGATGTAAACTGAGGCCTCAATGACTTCAAGTGGACACGTTATGACAAATGTGATTGAATGTCTCGCATAAAAACAGTTGTCGTGCATCCACAGTGGTACAGCCCCCCCTCTTGCAGATCCTTCGGCCTACGCTCGTCTGCGAAATGACCAACATCGGGTCTAACCTGCCTCTCAAACACACAAGTCCAAAATGATAATACTCGCAAGAATTTACAGCGGACTCCAACTTCTGATGTCACTCACTAAGCCACGCCCCTAAAGGCACACAATCACTTCACTAGGTTCAGCGATGCCAATTTATAAAACCAGTGAACTTTTTGGACACTCTTTTGGAGGTGCGTATACAACGTTCAATATGCTAGCAAGGGTTGAATCGAGCTTCACGTCACTCACCCACTCGCGTGCTTGACCAAAGCAACGCAACTCACAAACATGCAGCTCCAACGTGCACTTTGCACAAGCTGACGTCAGTCAAGGCGGCTAGCTGAGTAGCATACAATACAATACAATGTATCTTCACTTCTCACAACATGGATAATTCATGTTGGAAAAATGCCAAACACGAAACGTTACCAGTTACTGGACAACCAGTCCTCGGGTAGGATTCAAAGATACTTGGTGGTTAACATCAGTCAGTCATGTTTTTTTGTCAAGTTTCATTTTCATTGATTTTTTTTAAAGTTCATTTATTTTCAAGATATTAGCATATAATAAGGCAAAACAAGGTCATTTTGTTCAATAAATGTGCACTGAAATTGCTAAGAAATGACTGTTCACACATTTTCACACAAAGTGAAACACTGTGATTTGTAAGAAAGATTAATTTGCAATTTATGATCTTTCTTGTTGTTAAAAACAAAAACAAAAAAGATGTTAAA
This sequence comes from Hippocampus comes, assembly GCF_001891065.2. NCBI lineage: Eukaryota > Metazoa > Chordata > Actinopteri > Syngnathiformes > Syngnathidae > Hippocampus > Hippocampus comes. The sequence goes on along the minus strand of NW_017805134.1, from coordinate 1,118,958 downwards.
TTCACTGGAAAAAAACTCACAATTATTGTGAGGACCAGTTTTCCAGATTTACAAGGCCTGATTGTCCTAGCCATGCATTTCTGAGTAGCAGTTGCCCAGCCACCATCACATTGACACAGTGCAGTGTATGAAGTGCTGTCTCTCCGAATGAAAATATGTATGTGGCTCCGTGGGTGCTCAAAAACAGGAAGTAGAAAATAAGCAAAATGAAACCCACCAACAGCGCTGAATATTGCAGCGTCGCTAATGGAGCAATCTACGCCTGGACTCAAAGAGACTTTTGATCTCAGAGGAGACTGCGGGCCACTGCAGCAAAGCGGAGACTGTGGCATGAAATACGGCATGCATATTTCAGTTGAAAGGTGACATGGCAACTCACGATCGCGGACGCACGCAAACATTACAAATTGGGGAGCGTTTCCATCGTGTCGCTGTCGACTCGCGTTAGCATCGACGCTAAACGTGCTCAGACATGTTTGCAAACTTTACACGCGCGTGAAAAATGAATGTTGATGCTGTAAGTGGTGTCATAAAAAATGACTAACATGATGCAAAATTTACTCTAATAAGATGAGTTAAGTGAACTGCGTCGCTGCTTTATTAAATAAGTTTTACTGACATCTGATCGTTCTGTTAGCATTTTCTTGAGCGTAGCTCCATCTAGCGGATGCATTGTAGATTGCGTTTATAAAGCCCAATGTATGAAAAAAATTACAAAATAGGCCATTAATTGAAGGTGCGCCTCAATAGTGTGGAAAATACGGGAGTTAAAAAAAATGTTATTCTGTTTTTCATTGTAACTTCAATAACATCAAATAAATAAATGTATTTCAAGGAATACATTTTAGCAAGAAAGGGCTAAAATAACGCAACGCGTTTTTTTTTTTAAATGAAATAAGTTATGCTCTGTTTTCATTGTCATTTGTATTAGCTTCGCATAACTCACTAAATGGAGAGTAAAAGTTGGTCGATCCAAAAGCGGGAACGATCGTCATGCACGCGACGGCTCCGCGAGACGGGGAGCAGGTTATTAATTTAACAGGCAGTAATTGAAAACATTAGTAATTTCGGGGTCGTTAACGCCTTTAAGAGGAGGGAGATAAAATAAAAGCTTCAGGTAGCAGCTCGCGCTGGCAGTTATCGCAACCCTGCTGCATTGCAAACAAATAAAGGCAACGGCGGGGACCGTCAGGGTCCAGAAATACTAATTACCTGCTGTTTTCTGGCCTCTGCGCGGCCCACCTTTCTCGGGACAATCAATAATTACGCACAAAAGGGCCAAGGGAATGAAATCAGCCTGATGGCCATTAGCGTGGGGAGCGGGAGGAAGTTCATTAGCCATTCAGCGGGCGAGCTTGTGTAATTTCCAATCCTGGAGACGACTAGCTTCCCTTATCCCCATGGCCCCTTCGTGATCACAAGAAGCCGTTTTTTTTAACTCCGCCAAGGATGTTGCGGTGTTTATCAGCTTGTGATTTAAGAAGACTTGAAGCAATCTCCACGAAATTTTTATCAGGGTGCTGCATAGGCCAAGGATGAAACCATTTGAATGTTTTTTGGTCAATGTTTTTGGCCACATTTGTGGGCATTTTTCCACATTTCTCTTCAGGCCTTGCTTAATATGAAAACTGAAATTCATCCGACCACAACATATGTTGGTCGTGTGCAATTTGGTGCTGATCCAAATTAGGATTGCTGAGCCTCAGTCGAGTTTCTGCGCTCGACTTCGACTTCCAATGGTGATTTGGCGCACAAAATGGTCACAACTGCACAAAAAGCACAAATGAAGTGAGAACAGATACGGTGGAATCTTTGCGCAATCTGTCCAAGGTCTTAAAACTGTTGGAATTTAACTCATAAAGCCATCATGTCTGGTAAATAAATAAATATGTAAATAGGTTAGCCACTGCTAATAAAAGTACAAAATAAACGGTCAATGTGGAAAGCTGTCTTGCGTTGGCGAGCTCCTTTTTGTTTTCTTCTTCATGGTCCTACAAGTGTAAAAAGATGTTAACCACTCTAAAAGTGAGGCGGTATGGACAAGTGACATTTTAATTGTTTATTGAACAATTATTTATAAGGAGATGGCTAAATTCGCCAGCGCGCCATCATTTACAGGCTGGACGCAGAAAGTGTGAAAAGAGTCGGAAAAGTCGCACCATATAGCCTCAAAGTCACCAAGTTGCTCACTCGGCATCCAATGGAGCATTCTGGTCAAGATTTCTTTCCTCCAGCCCTGGTTGTCATGGGAACAAAAGGCAAACCGCCACCCCCCTGCCACCCACCAAAAAACAGTTGAGGATTTAAATGGAGTTTGAAATTGTGGGAAATAAAAAAATGACGCCTGTCTTAACCCCTTGTTGGCGCTGCTCCTTCTTTTGGGCGGAAGTAAAGATGGCTGAAAAAAAGCTTACACGCAAAACGCATGGAAGTACACCAACATGGTTGCATGTCATCGGCCGTACGTCCCTGCGCTTTGCGACGCCTCACGTGTCGAGTGCATTTAGCGCATCGCTTCCTAGTCTGGCCCTCGCAAAGCTTTTAGAGGCTTGCGTTCCACATGCTCGCCCGTGTTGCCCTCGCGCTCGTAAAGTCAGACCTCGACTCTGGAGCAGGCGCGGACGACACAAAAGGGACAGTACATGGCGGCCGGAGATAAATAAAACAAGAGCGATCCGTTTAAAAATTTAACCAGCTAAGCTATGCGAGTTTTTTTTTTTTCCCCTCGCTGAATGACCAAACGACCGAAACCGCCGGAAAAGCTTTTAATAGAAGAGGAAGAAGGCACGAGGACGGCCATTTTTTTCAGTTTTGATCCATGTAACTCTTTGCACATTTAAAAGGTTGCGCTATTGACATCACCTTTTACCCTTTTTTTGATTTTTACAAAACACGGGACACATCAGTGAAACGCAGCATGAGCGTATTTTCATTGACGGGCGCTCTTTTTTTTTTTTTCTCTCCCGTTCCTCGACAAATCAAAGGCGACTTCTTGTTGGCGCTCCCGCGCAAGCTTCGAGAGCGACGTGTAAAACAAAGTGGAACATAAACAGCCATCTTCACAAGCTCGGGAGGGGGGCCGGATTGTAAAATGCTAACTTACGTCGCCTGGGCTGTAGAAGTGATTCATGTCAACTTAATCTCAGACGGGACAAAAAAAAAAAAGAAAAAAGAAAAAAAGAACTATTAAATGCAATCTTTCGGTTTTAATTGCCTTGACAAAAATCGCTTGAAACCCGTTCGAGTAATGCCCGAACAGCGCGGCGTGTTAAATGCGGCCAACGTTTTCCACCGCGCGTCATGTCAGAACGTTAATATATCACCGGGGAAGGCCTTTATTTTTTTTTTCTCCTCTTTAGAAACCCCCGAAGGGACGAAGCGTCGAAGTGGTTCTCCACAGCGGCGCTATAAATCTTCGCGTTCACTTGGAAAATGTTCATTATTCTTGGGACCTGATGAAATGCTCCTTTTAGTGTATTGAAGCAAAAGTAAGTGCGCTTTTAGAGTCCTATTTATTACGCGCGGGCTTATTTTGTTTTGATGGTTGTTTTCCCCTTTTGGTCCTGCGGTGCATCGATGATAACAAAAAAAAAAAAAAAGGGGGATCTCAATCTAAACTGAGGTAACATGTTAAAATTTGAAACACGAGATGGATTACACACTCCAAAAGAATCGAGAGAGGCTGAGCAAGCATGTGTACAATTTTCCTTTTTCCTCTTACAAATATAGCGATCCATTTTCCCCAACATTCCTTGGACACCTAGTTACCTCTAAAAGGCAGTTTTTCCAGCTCAAGTTGCGCTCAGACTTTTTTCATTTCGAACAGGATCATTTGCGGAGTGCCGCAGGAAGTCGGCTTCACTCTTGTGAAGCTTTTCCTCTTTTCAAGTTGTCTTCGAAGCCACGCTCTTTCCCGCTCTCTCCCGAGATTCATTTTATTTCACTTTTGTGAAAATCACAGTTTAGTGGGGAGAGAGAGAGAGAGAAAGTGTGTGTCAGGGAAGGCGCTGTTAGGATGTTGTTTACTGGACTCGGGGAAAAAAAAAAACTCCTTGAGAGGGATCCTGTCATAAAAGGAAAGTCAAACGGCTTTTTTGTTTTATGTTGTTTTTTTTTTTTGTTTTTTTTTGACATGACAACATCCAGGCCATTGATGTCTGCTTCACGCTGTGTTCAAGGTGTTATCTGCCACGACGATGTTGCCAGATAACCTTTGGGCGTGTTTGACCGCGTTTGCTCGGACGCTGGCTGAGAGTCAAAGAGCGTCTGAAGAAGAGAGGCGTCGTTGAAGTGCTCAGCAAGCCTCCAGTGACACGATCTCAAGTGAGGGCTTATTGCGAGTGGACAAGAACACAAAACCGTATCAAAAAAAGGAAGATAACACTGGTGCAACAGTGAGGGAAATACAGAGTCATTTATTGTCACTTGGACTCTGAAAACGTCCTGGGGCAAAACAATTATTACACTATTTGGGCCGGTAGTGTATGCAGCCTCACTTGCACGAGGCAGGACTGCCCTCTCAAAAGAGGTTTAAAAAAAAGGTTCAAAAACTGTGCTGTATTTGTTGATCCTCAGGGTACTTTCACAGAAGTCGACATGTTATCAAAACAAGAAACTGCTTTAAATGATTCAAAAATACTCTTAAGATTCTAAAAGGTCTAGCCCACCCCCTGATTGATTAAGAATTAAAGATACCCGTTTCAATTTTTTTTTTTTTTGATTTTTCGAAGCAAAGACAAAACAGCGGTAGCTTATGACAGAGGCCTGCGGGACACCAAAGGTAATTACCAGACTATTTCAAAAGGTAAGATGTTAATTTGAAATAAAAAAGAAAAAAGAATAATACAGCATGAGTCCTTTAAAGCCAAGTGTGCCGTCGAGCGTCTCCCTCACATCGTGTTTTGGTGAGTTGACAAGTTGTGACGTGGGAGGAGGATTTCTTTGAGGCGCCGTGCGAGCAAGAGTGAAAGACTGTTTGCTCGCTCGCACCTACTCCGTGATTATCCATTGTGCCTCGCGCTCTCCCGTACGGATTAGCCACAAATCTTTGCGTTTTCAGACACAGCCAGAAAGAGAGATAGGGGTTAGCCTACTTGACAGTTCCTCCCCTATCTTCTTAAAATGACAATCACAGAGCCGGAGGCCTGCAACAATACTGTTTGGGTTGCAGTTTCCCAGGTAATTAAAATGGACAGGCAGCCGGCTCCCGAATGTCAGAGGAATTGTGTTGTTATCAGCGCCACGTGGTACAAAATGTATGTGTGTGTGTGTGTGTGTGTGTGTGTGTGTGTGTGTGTGTGTGTGTGTGTGTGTGTGTGTGTGTGTGTGTGTGTGTGTGTGCGTGCGCGCGCAGTTGACGTCTTAGCCGCTCATATCTCATTCCTCAGACTCGACGGGGCTGAAGTTACAGTTTCAGACAAGGTTAGCATCCTGGGCCGGCGACCCCATCATTACAAGGTCACGGACCTGTACGGACCACCCCGATGGCAATGATCTTGTCGACTAATAGTAACAAGAACAAAAGATTTCGTTCCGCGGATGCAAATGTTTCGTCAGGCGCAGCAGCACTGTCACGCGGCTCAATGAGGGTCTTATCTTAATGAAGCCGCTTGCTCATGAGGAAGCGTTGGGATCACACGCACGGACTACAGCAACTATTAGGGACACGCCCTGCTGCAGTTTTTTGTCATTATTTCTATGGGGAGGTGGAAGGGGGTGGGGGGTGGGGGTTATTCTAATGTTTTAGTATTTGTCCCGTTCACTAGAGGGTTGAAAAAGCATCGGTGACTGTCGTTCATGTCCACATGCAAGTATCTATTATTTCAAATTCATCTTTGAATATTACCCTTCAAAGTAACCTTATTACAGATGCTTAATCGAAAATCATACATAAACACGCCGCGAAGATTCTCCGTTACGTTAGCGAACAACCTTGGCTAAACATAGCTCCTCGCTAACACACTAACATCTAGATGTATCACCCTCAACATTAATTACTACTTTTCTTGTTAGTCAGGGCTTTTAGTGTAATTTTGTGGCATCTTACAGTTACAGAGGGAGCAGAAAACTGTCAAAAGCCATAGGGATAGGGATAGGGAAGCCAGGGACAGCTTGACAGACAGCGACAGAAAAAAAAACATCTAGAGTGAAATTGTGAAAAGCGAAGGCAGGGGTTGACATCACATGCACGCATGTCGCTAAGTGAAGGATTCAAAACAGGATGCGTTCACAGCTTCTCTATGCATATTTTCATCTGTTTAAGTGTCATTATTCAGACCGGGCTATTAGCGAACCCAATGTCGGAGCGATGGAAAAGAGCACCCTTTTCACGGTGAAGGCATTTAAATGACTTATTGTGAGTGTCTTTTTCCATAAAGCCTATGATTTCTACTTTATTGAGGTACTTCATCTTGGCAATCAATTCCGAAATGGATGAATGTAGCGATTAAAAAAAAAATCCACAGTATGTATGTTGGCAAAATGAAGGCTGTGTCAAAAATGCTATATAAATATATATATATTAAATAATAGTAATAAATATTATATATATATAATTTTTATTAATTTTATTAATAAATATATATATATATATTTTTTACAAATTTAGCGTTGATCAAATTGATTTTAAAATGAAATTATTATGATGATTTTAACCCTGAAAATGTTAATTCTTGAAATTATTACTCATTTTAAAACGTGAATTATTTCCCATATAACAAATAGCTTTGTGTCCTGGATGGTCATGTCAAATATAAACAACAAAATTTGATTGCATGCGTATTTTTCATGTACTCTAATTCCAAATACTCATTGGCTGCAATTAAAACCCCCATTTTTAATCTCTCTGACAATAAAGTACAAAATCAAGCACTCTTATATTCATAAAGAGCTGAGCATTTTTCTTACATTTTGTTACGACTGCTGAAGAATTCTAAACAGTTGCTACCTTCAGAGAATGCCAAACTAGCTCGCTGCGGTCATTAAACAGTGACGTGTGAAGCCAGAGAAAAGAAAGCCTGCTCAGAGAAAATACACTTTCACAGGGCTTCAAGCCTCACTGCAATATGGTGTTCCGCGTTTAATCATTTCCTCCGGTAGCTGTCAAAACAAATGATTGGGTGGGAGGCAGCGTCGACGATATGTCAAGATTGTTCTTCAAATGCAGCGGATCGGGAGGCAAATGGGAAGGCGTTTCTGTATACCGCAGTGTGGTCATTCTGAATTGCAAAGCTCACACCCCTTCAGAAACGTTGACGTTCTAAAAGGCGAGTCTGTGAATCACACGTGTGGTAAACGCTGAAGGTTTCAGCCAAAGCTGTGATTCAGATGGTGTCGTTAGAAGCCTGCATTCGTCATTTTGTATCCCACTTCATGTGTAAAGTCCTCCTCCGTCTCCTCCTCGTACCTGGCTAACGTCTGGTTCATTGCTGTGGTTGTAATTGCGCCTGGTTTCAAGTGCCTCTCACTATGAGGAGGTTCACTTGTCGCCACGGTGAGGAGACAACTACAAACCTCCTACCCATTCCTCGATTCTGATTAAATCTGTAATTGTTGTAAAAATAAATAAAATAAAATAAAGAGGTAAGTCAATTCAGGTATAATAATTAAGATGCCAAGATAACTAGCTAGCTACAGACAACAGGAGCTACCTAGCTAGTTAGCTTGCTAGAGACTATCACCCCGTGAGTAAAATTAGAGACGTAATTTATTCATTCATGTTTTAAGTAAGGTTGAACCATTCCTAACTGTCATACATGTACAGTACAAGCCTTGACATTGTGGCACTTTTTCCCAGCATTTTGAAATTAGGGTAGATACATTTAGCAAGATTAAGCAAAACCAACAAAACCACTTTCCAACGCCAAGAAAACAATGCAAATCTGGTTAAAAGGTGTGAATATTGGAATAGGTATCGATATTTATTTATTTATTTTTACCATTTGAGTCACTATGACATCACTATGCAACCTGTCCACCTCCCAACGTCATAATGGAACCTAGCATCAGTTTATAATCATCCATGAACGAGGAAGTGCAAATGAATGAATATCGGGACAAATGAACATTCACTCTCTCACATTTTTCTTCTTGTTCACACTCCTGCCAAACCACTTAAAGCAATGCATCTGGTTCGTCCAGTGTTTTTGTGATGTCCATATCAAATGAAAAGTAATTAAATACGAACCTACAAAGACAATTTGCAGGTTTCACTGCATGCAGCTAGAATAATAATCAACGGCAACAGTCCTACTGGTTCTCATGTGCTCCCCCCCCCCACCCCATCATTATGAAAGAGAACCCTAGAGTTTTAATGAGTTATTTTTACTGGCTATCAATGTTTCATAGTCTGCCTTTAACCGGGGAGGAATTAGCTGATTTGTTTGAGCTGAAGCCAGACACTAAATGTCCAAAATGAAATGACCTACTTTGGAAAGTTTTGGTGAGAAGAAAAAGAAGATGTGCGGTGTGGAGGAACTCTGTACGCAGTCTCACAAAACCTGTTTTTGTTCCCCCATGCCTGTGAAAATCTGCTCTACTTTTTCCTCCTCCTGGCTTTTCGTTTAAATGACGAACCTCTTCCCTACCGAGTGTCGAACGCTTTTAAACGGAGCCTGCAGAGGGCATTGGGGGTCCATCCAGAGGGAACTCTTGTGACCTCAGGTGGTTTTTCCCCGAGCACCTGGGAATGTGCGATGGAAGTCCGCACTTCTTCATAATTTGCTTTTAGACGCCCGGTGAACGGCAGACCCACTTTCTGTGACGTCTGATGACATTTTTTTTTTTTGTCTCTCTTTCTCGCCACTTCCAGATGTGCCTTTGATCACAAGCTTCTATTTTTAACTCATTGTCAGCGAGAAACCAATCGTAGTAAGATTGAGGATTTCACCCTATGCCAATGCCAGAAGTTGTCTCAAATGCTTGACGTCTTTCCTTTAAATGAGTGATTTGAGGGTTCGCCTCAGAATCTCTCCAGTCATCTCCGGTAGTGCTTGTTTGAAGCCAGACAGACAGCAGCGCATCACAGCATACAAACAGAACTGGAAAGTACAGAAAGTGTGTCCACTTCACCCGAGCCATACGTCTACTCCGTAAACAAACAACAACAACGTGGCTTGCGATGATGCTTTTGGTGGTACATCAGACTAGTTCACTCAATTTGAACGGGAATATCAGAAGTCAATTTTTCTGATGGAAGCTTTCACAATAACCTCCACATTAAAAGCAAAAAGAAATGCTATTGCTATTACGCTAGCCTGATATGTTCATTTTCTAAAAGTGCCATTTTTTGTTTTTGTTTTTTTTAGTTATGAGCATGCCCGTCAGATTTAATCTCCGATAGAGAACATTGTACTTTTTGGGGGACGTTTTTTCCATCCTGTCTGCTGGCTAACGTCGACTGGCGGCGGTCAAGGATGGGCTTTGGTTGACGTAATTCCTAGCCAAATTTTTTGGGTTTTAAAGGATTAGTGAGGGAGTGCACAAGCTCCGCCGGCGCTCTGAAATTGTGCAGATTTCGTAATGATTGATATTTTATAATCCGCGGGTGCTCTTTACAGTAATGGCCGTTAATCTTAGCAGGTTATCCATCATCTGTAGTTTAGCAAGCGACGCTGAACTGTCAGTCAAGTGATGTTCCTCTTTTAGTGAGTTTGATAGGCCGGCGAGCATATCCAAATCTTTTCCTCCGTGGGTCGCATAAAGACAAATGGAAGGAGATCAATGGCCACTTAGGAACTGGGAAGACATTACGGAAGAGGGAATTATGGAAAGTTTGAAATAGCGGTCAGTGTTAGCACTGGGAGAGCTCTGTATGGTCGCAGTTTGTGCTTCTAGAAAATAAAAATGAGACACAATGACAGGCCTGGCCGGAATAAATATGAGGCCTGTTATCACGCTGAAGTGTGTGAAGCCACTCGGACATGAGCTATGGCGGATCACTCATTGCCCGCATGTGAGCACAAGAAGCACACACATGCAAGCTATGCTATTGGTTTCATTTGTGAAAAAAAAAAGTGCAAATCATTAGGGCTGATGATGGCTGATAAAGGTTTATATGGAAAAATGCCGTTGATTTTGGGAGAGAAGTGAGCGTTCTTAATAGTTGTAAAATAACTACCGTATTGGCCCGAATATAAGACGGCCCTGATTATAAGACGACCCCCTCTTTTTCAAGACTCAAGTTTGGCAATAAGACGTCTTGAACACCATATTATTTTTTTTACAGAAAATAATTACAGTACATCTGAAACAAATGATTCTAACAATATATTTGAGAGAAAAAGCATGTTATTTTGCCTCATTCAAATCTTAATATCTGAACATTTAAATATGTAAACTAAAGTGCAATCACATTCGTAAATGAATGGCTTCTGGTTTTTGAAATGTAAATTACATCATAACTTCTCCTCAGCTGCCGGTTAAACTGGCCGATCTTCGACCCACTTTTCTCCAGATTGTCGCTACATTTCTCCATTTTCTGTTATCTCTTCGATTATTTTTTATATTAGACCCCGAATATAAGACGACCCCCACTTTTTCAGTCTTATTTCAATGCAAAAAACAATGTCTTATATTCGGGCCAATACGGTATATATAAATTGTCTAGCGGATCTTGTAACACTGTAGTGACAACATGGCAGCATGGTAGCAAAAGAATTATTCCGGCCATCTTGTCACATGAAGAATATGAAGCCGTCCCTATTCTGACAAACCGTAGTTTTGCTGAACAGTTTAAATATACAAGAACGACGCTAGCCCCTCTTCTTGCTCTTTTTTTCCCCCCCTGGATTCATGTTTCACGGTCTGTGACCAGATTTCACGTCGTCTGTTTTCGTTGGTCCCTGGTATCAAGGCTAGAGCTGAAAAAAGTGGGCAGCCTTGATGACGACAGGCCGATAGCATTAGCCGGCGCGCTGTCCAAAGCCTTACAGAAAATTCTGCTGCTCATGTAAAGCCTTTAAAAATATCTCCAGAATATTAGGTGGTTTTAATCTGCGGTAAACAGGAGTGACGTGTCGTCATGCCTTAAAAGAAATGCAGAACCAATATAGAACAAAGAATCCATGCGTTTCATATGCTTTCAAAGAATTTGGTTTGCATTAGTCCCAGGAAATGATTTGAAAAGTTGGCTCGGAGATCGGTGCCTGAAAGGTAATACGGGGGAAACGTGTATCAAAGCCATTTGGCGCTCGGAATGGGCTCAGGCGAGGGGGAATTGTTACCCCGGCTTCTTTTTAATCTACACATGGATGATTTGTCCAACGAGTTGAGGGCCTGCAAAACTTGGCCACATGATTGGAATTTTATAAGCGAAACCATATCATGTATGGTTACGCCCAGTCGTCTAACAGATGTCAAATATATATTCTGTGCATCATGATATTAAACCGAACGCTGTCAAGAGTGTTGAACCGATGAGGGGCAACGTCTACATTTTCCGTCCTTGACATTGTCGAATAATCTCACAGTCAGCAGTGCAGTCATGAATCTCGGGCATCTTATTCCAGATCAAATGACTGCCGACGGAAACCTCCATCGACTTCGGCGCATGTTGGAATTACAAGGAAACATGCTTGGACGCAAGTTTAATGCACACGCAGATGATGTAACGTTTTCTCTGATCAGAGCGTACCGCACTTCAATCTCTACAGCACATTTGCGGAGTGAAATTATCGTAGAAAGTAGCCTCCGGAAAATGTAAATTGCCTGTAATGATGCAGTGAGACAATTGCATAATAGGCCGAGATAAAATAGTGCAAGTCAAATGTGTGTAAGCGCAAATGTAATGCTGTAAAGTTGTCTGACTGATAAATGACCGACAATACGAAATAGTTCAAACAAATCAGAGTGCTGACAAAATACGAGTCCCATAACAAGAGGCACACGTATTTCGGTTCAACTTTGGAGATCTGCATCTGTATACCTTGTTCCTGATTATGCGTCATGTACCTCGAGTCGGTGAAGAAAGTGGATTGATTTAATTTGATTCCAAGAATGAAATACACAGTCGTAGCGCGTTTGATAAATCATTTCCAGCCAGTTTGATGACTCATCAGCAATCCGTTAAACGCTAGCCGATGGCTACGCCTCATTACGAGCGGCTGAAAAAATTGACAGTGTTTGCGTTCAAGCAACAGTCCACAATTAAGGCTCGCGGCCAGACAGGCGACGCAAATTAGCCGCGGGCTGCAAAGAGCCACAATGTGCTCTCTCTCTCGCTCCCTCTCTCTGATCAATCGCCAGCATCCATACGAGTCTTATTGATCAGAGCTGCTCGCGTACAGCACCGCGGTGTAATGTTTGGTTTCGAGGAATTGGTGAGTTTTTCCATGTTGACAAAATTCAAATGTACCTAATATCGCACCATAAGGTCACACCAAATCTCATACGTCAGCATATGATGAAAGACAAAACTACACCTCGACTCAATGAGCAGCAAAGCATTTGTGCTGGGTCTTCTTTTTTTCTTTGGCTTTTTGAGAATGGCTGACAGGTTGTGCGAAATGTGTGACTTGGAATGATGTGGAAACTGAACTCCATTTTTCTTTTATATGGTACATTTTATGATGAGCTAAGCGAGTGTGGATTTAATAATATTAAATGTTAATGTTCCAGTGGTCAGATGGGGAAAAAATGAAATGGCTTTTTGATTTGGATGTTTTTATAGATGCCAATTTTCTCTCTCAAGCTTGAAAAAAAAGACTGTTAAACCCTGGATAACCAACGGGGTCAAATTTGGCCCCTATAAATTCTGCTACTCAAATGCTACCCTTAAAACCCAAAGGGTAAAATTTGGCCCTAATCCTAAATTAGGATAAAAGCATTAAATATTTGAAAAAACATATTTTGGTGTTCAGTCAACATACAGCAGTCATTTAATGTAAAATTCATCATTTTCCAAAGAAGAAAAGGGTTCTTGGGATCTCCAGGGTTAATTGTACTTTGGTCTGTTTGATTGTTTGGTGTCAGATGAGCCCATGCGTGTATTAAAAAAAAAAAAAAAAACAAAAAACAAAAAAAAAAAAGACCACAGTGCCGCATTTTCACGACCATGAGGCGCACTGAAGTCTTCAATTTTCTCCAAAATGGATCCGTCAATGTGTGATGAAATGGATTTTTTTTTTTTTTTACTTCAGTACTATAAAAAAATAAAATAATCATAAAAATAAAAACACACACGCTCAGGGGAAGTGATCTATATTTATAGAAGATGAAAAGTTTATACACTTGATTTTTGCCAATGTGCTGTACATGTTAGTCTATTATCCAGGTTGTGTCGTGCGATGGTACAGAATTTCCAGGCAGAGCAGGAAACGCCGCTTGCTGGATATGTTTGCGACTGGGACTACCAGCTCACATTTGCACAACTCGGCCAAACAGGGAAACTTGCTCTCATTCTAGGCCCACCACAGCAGTAGAACATGGTGACAATTTGTCCCTCGTGTCCGGTGAAGTCATTTCTCACTCTCCACAATGACACTGTGGGCTAATAGATGTTGTTGTTGTTGTTGTTGTTGTTCGAAATATCGTTTGATATTCACCCCCCACACTTCACTGGTTCTTCCACACTCACAAAAACGGCAAATTAAGAAATTGAAAGCCATTTCAGTCAATTACGGTGACGGAGTAATTTTCCATTCAGCATACTCGTCTGCTGTCACAAATTGCTCGATGTCTTCGTCAAGGCCCCCAAAACGCGTTATTAGAGTGTCAGCATCACACTTTGAACACTGTCACGGAGTAGTAAAGTGAAGAAACTGACTCGTCTGTCCATTCCCGAGCGCGTCCTGCTTTCGTCATCGCTTCTGTTGAGGCGGCTTAGATTTATGATATGTATTTTATGGTATACAGTCAAACTACTTGGCTTGTATTCTGTCCTCTGCACGAACCATACCTCTGTGAAAAATTCATGACAACGATTACATATGTATGTTTGAATCCTGTCATTGTTTTTTTTTTTCTTCCCCTCCTTAATAAACAGATGGCCCCGGTATGATCCTCTCTCACTGTTGCCGTGGTTACCGCACAGCACAGGTGCAAACCTATTTTTCACCCGGGTCTTTGTGGATATAAGGCGTATGTTTCTTTTCGTATGCATATACGATATATGGTCCTTATTTTGTTTTTTTTTTTGTTTTTTTTGCCTGCATCTGTCCGCGTATGTTGGCGAGTGGCAAATAAGCCGTGAGGCGTAACACGCCGCATCCATGCTCGCGACAGAGCAGAGAACTTGATGTCACTTACAAAGCAATAATGGAACCCCTGTCATCATTCACCGCTGAGCACCGTGACGTCGGAGTTTGGACTTTAAATTAGCACCCGAGCTCATAAACCGGTGACGGATTGGATGTTACTCCATACGAACAACGCTGACATTTGACCCCCGTGGTCAATTTCACGGGCAGAGTAGAACCGTAAAAAAAAAAAAAAAAGAGGGTAAAAGAAGCGAGGAAGAATAATTCTGTCAAGACGATGTCTCCCTAGGCCGGCTAAATTATGAAGTTACTTTAAAAAACATCACTTGGCGAGGCCACGGCCATTACTCAGCTTAAGTACAGCATGTAGGTTCTTATCTGAAGCTTAACACGGACGTTCGTCAAAAGCTCCACTGTCATTAAATTGCTCAATCAAGTGAGCAGTAGATATTGCCTGCCCCCCCCCCCATTTTACTGTCAACATGTTTACGGGAAAATCTATATTTACATCTATTAAATTCACAGCTGTGGCGTGGAGGCTTATTCGCATATTGAGACAAAAAAAAAACCTGGAGGAAAAGCACTATAGGAGAATAAATTAGATAGTGGAATCAATCAGGTTGTCAGGTTTTGGCCTCCTCGAGTGGGATGCGTGTTGATATTTTTGGCTGTGATCATATCCTCTCAAAGGACTGCATTGTTTTGCTTCAATAGCCTTTGTCTCAATCGCGACGTGAACCATCCATTACTTGCTCAGATACACTTTATGCGGGTTGAAAGAAAACACATCCATATTTAATGTTATTGTTTCTTTGGAAAGGCATCCTAGCCAACAGTGCACAACACAATAGACGCATAGCATGCTATACCACACCTGTTCCATCCTATTCACTTCTTACCCCTCAACTGGTGGTAAACTTTGGTGTCCCACAGGGCTCTATTATTGAGCCGCTGATTTATTTATTTATTTGGGTCTTTATAAGATACTAATAATGGGAAATTGTATTGAAAAATGTCTATTAAACGATTTAATAATCAATCAGGGGTTGGGCAATTGTATGTTTTTGACCTCATGGGAGCCGTAATGTTGACCCCAAAGATGCCGTAATGTTCGGGGTTGGACAGATGTACAGAGTATGATCGAGGAGGGCTGGAATTTCAGATTTTCTGAGCTGGAGATTTTACAAAACGCCTTCACTGACAAGATTTGCACATTAAATCTTCAGTTTATGATGGAGTTCCATTCCTACCGTGCGTACAAATGTGTCCATCTTTTCGTAACTTTCATGAACACAGTAGTAAAGCTATAACTGTGTGACTACTCATTCTGCATGTTCTTTTCGTTTATCATTCTGATTTATCACGTTCCCGGAATCTTTTTTCCACGAGGACCAAAAGCATTCAAATTATGCAGAAATCTAACAAATTCAAATCAAATCGAATTAAGTTTGCAAACGATTCAAATCATTCTTGTTGAAGAAGTCTGCATTTTCGATGAGAAAGTTTGCGAATCGCTGGACAAGTTTGACAAATTAAGCTCTATTCTATACAGCAATTCATCTTTTTCTCCCTTTTTCAAAGTCCCACGTTCTACATTTTTAATTCAGCATCCATTCATTTTGGTGCACTCGTGATTTCCACTGCCCGAGAAAATCCAGAGGCTTGGCATCCCTGCTTTTCTGCGCCGCGGTGTCGTACACCTGGAAAGAAAGTCAGCGCTTCACTCTGCACCCACCCAACCTGCGCTATTACCATCATTACGGGTGTGTAATTTTCAGCTCATCCATTTATAATGTGTATTTTTCCTGCCTTTCAGCTACACATTTTATGTTGATTCCCTGGCAAATGGGATG
Source organism: Hippocampus comes (assembly GCF_001891065.2). Lineage (NCBI taxonomy): Eukaryota > Metazoa > Chordata > Actinopteri > Syngnathiformes > Syngnathidae > Hippocampus > Hippocampus comes. The sequence goes on along the minus strand of NW_017805134.1, from coordinate 1,102,910 downwards.
ACGGGGGTCAAATTACTGCGGTCACGGCTCAATTTTAACAGTCTTTGTAGATCACTCCAAAGGTCACGGTTTGTTTTTATTATAAGGCCACTTGCTGCATTCTCAGGAAAAAAAAACAAGGTGAAAAGTCGCCCGCACCCCTCGTTGCCTCACTGGAGAGGTCCAAAGGGATCGCATCTAACAGGGATGAGAACATCACTCCAGCGTTTCGGAGGTAAAAATAAATAATTTGAACACTTTCGTCTGTGAGCCAAGTATCTCACAGCCTCCACAACTTTGAATCGACGGCAGGCTAACTGCCATGCTGCTCAAGTGCCCTCATTAAACCCAAAGTCCGCAGCGTCGGTCCAAGGCATCGTCATCTCCGTTTGGCTCTAATGAAGTTTCAGGCCTTGATCGGAATTGTGTTTTGGTTGACATTTAGCCGCTTTGACTGACATGGCCCTTGTATTATTTTCATTTGGCCGCGCAGTCAAAAGCACTTCACTGCCTTGCGAGGGGGTAATAGCCGCGCGGTTGCCTCCGCGCAAACTTTTCAACTCGCTCCGCCTGGGGGAAAATGACAGCCATTTAGACAAGGTTCCTTTTAATGTTGACGAACAATAAGCGGTCGCTGAGAATTGCGGGGAGGGAACAACTCTCGGGGTAACCTCGCGCGAAAGAAAGTGTGTTTCTTTTGACGCCTTCAGAGCTTGACAGGAAGAATGACAATACGCTTATACATGCTAATACTGTACGTCAGAAACATCGGGCTTTTCATCTCCCGCTTTGCCTTTGTAGCATTTCTTGGCAGATTTAAAAATACGGAGGGATCTGTCATTGTTATGCAGAGCAAGACGGCTATTTCCGACCGGCCCTTTATGTGTTGGAACGCTATTCCCTATGGAAAAATCCAAGAGTTTGCTGATGATCACTTTCAGCCGGGCTCTTGTTTTAATGAAGAGACAGTCGATGCGCTAAAGCCACCCCCCACCCCCCGTCCGACAACTCGCGCTCTCCTATACAGGACCGCTATATTGTTTACGCCGCACATTTGCTTATCTTTATGAACACCCACTCGCCTCGTGCTCGTCGGAATGACAATCCAACATTAATAGGCACTCCAGTCAGGGAATGTCAGGAGTGCTGATGAGCTAAGCCCCGAAGCGCGTCAACTGTTCATTCACTTTTTGTGCTGACAATCAAGCGGAGAAGGAGGAAGGTCATCGCATGCGTCGTACTTTGCCCGTATTTGAGAGCCCTTGACTTATTCCTACCTCCGACGAGAAGGTGATATTTTCATCGTGATTGCGTTCACCTTCTGGCGATGCTAACCTCACTTGAATTTCTTTGGATTTCAGTTAAAGAGAGTTTATTGTGTGCCGCAATTTGAACATTTGGAGGTTATGCCGAGCGGCGCTAGGATTTGTTAGTAAAACCTTGTCTGTATTTCTATGTATGCCCGTTGAAATTGTATCTGCAAAACTACAAAACTCTCTGGGGCATCAACATGTAACAACGCGTCTTTCCGCAATCTGGCTGTATTTTTTTAATTCACTTTTTTTAAATAAATTTTGAACTGAATCTGCGAAACTTGAAGTGCGAAGTTGCAAGGGATCAGCATATTCGTATTTATGAATCTGTGATCGCTGTAAAGACGTCAGAAAATTAATTTGGGGTGCTTGTAATGGAAATTCAACAATACGGCCGGCTGCCATTCCCGCACACAGAGGTCTGTACCTGTAAACAAATTACACAAGTCTCCTCCAAATGTCTCCTCTGCCGCTCTGCCAATCAAAGGACGTTGCTTTTGTCGCGCACCCTGCAAGGTCCAACCTCTCCAATTCCATGCAGGGAATCAAATCCAAGATGGTGTTTTTACCGGGTTGTCTGCCTTAACTGCATTTTGAATGCTAGTTTGCTACTAACAGTTTCCATCAGCTCTTTCCATCGGTCTCTGTCAGCTGTCAATCCATTATTTTGAATGAACACCCTGCACGACAGGAGTTGAACGTGATCGACAGCAAACCTATATATCTAATTTGATTGGCACCCAGCCCAGACCTTCGTCAAAATTCAACCTGGAACATCTCCTCTAACATGAGATCTTATTTCCCCTTGGATCCACAAACAGTTTTGCTTATGTGGATGTCCACACATCACTTTTTGTTTTACGTGGCTACAATACTGCTCTTAGGAACCTCGTCCCATTAATCGGTTAAGCGGAGCCTTTTCTCTCTGGGGCGCTTACAGTTTGGCACAACAGGCATGACCTTTACGCGCATTGTTTTATGACTGACATTTTGTTACCATTAAGAATAAAACACAGATTGATAACGGTTCGATGTTTGCAAATTCGGTCTTCGGTCTCGGCGGTGATGACGAAGCTAAAGGACGTTGACACATTTAATGAAAACTGTAAAACATAACAGATTTAAGTGTCAGCGCAGCTGTTAATTATTTGGCTCTCGAAGGCAGAGGGGGGGCGGCACGGTGGTGTTGGGGAGGGAGCTGGTGTGATTGGAAAAGTCTCACGCTCAGCAAATTTAGGACGCCGCATGTTAATTGAAACAAAACAGTGGCGACTAGTTCAATGGCGTTAGCTTGCCAAACGGCGCGGACGGCTTGGCAAATGACGCGCTTGCTCCGAATCGCATTTAGAGGTCACTGGAACTACTTCAGCGACGTTGGCGCTCGCTCGGCACTCGGGCCGACGGCGACGGGCCAACTTGTTTATTGTCGCGCTTCGATGAAAGGCGAAACTTTAATGCTTTGATGGAACACAAGATATTAACTTGGGAAAAAAAAAAAAAAAAAAAATCGATCACCAGTGCCAGCTGGAAGGTTTGAACGTTGTGATTTTGTACTCGGGACTATGTCACAATAGGTAGAAAAAAAACATTTTTCTGGAAAATATGCCTTTGAAAAGACAAAAAACAAATCTCACGGGAGTTTGTTTAGTTTAGTTTTGACTCTTTTGTGACTGTTAAAGTCTGGGAAAATGTTTCTTTGACCACTCTCTGTACTGTTCATAAAGGTTTTATGATGCATTTCACATCAGCCAGCTGAAAGCGGCCACATTTTTTACGAGGCAACGTCGATCAATTTTTCTCATTCACCAGAAGTGGGTTATATTCGTCTCACTATTTGCCACAATATTGTACATTAAGGTATTTCAGCAGGGATAGTTGTCATACAATTTATTTACTTCGTACGGACATTTCTTACAAGGAAAAATTTCCATCGGTGTTTGGTCTGTGAATTGAGCAATATTAGTCGCAGAAAGACGAGATGTGCATGAAAAGTATGGGTCCATTCATCATGATTTTCGACCTTTTACAATACGTAAATAAATGAATAATTTAACCCTGGAGAACCCACAGGGTCAAATTTGGACCTAATACTAAATTAGGATTAAAGCATTGAATATTTGAAAAAAAAAAAAAACATATTTTCGTGTTCAGTGAACAAACAGCAGTCATTCAACATATAATTCAGCATTTTCCAAAGAAGAAAAGGGTTCTCGGGTTCTCCTTAAGACGGATTTTTAAGGCCGTACCGCCTCTACTTTTCACTTCATTTATTCACATACCATTTAACGTAATGTGCTAATCATCTGGGATTCAAGTTTAATATTTTGCCCCGGTAATTATATTTCTTACAGGCGCTCGTCTCATTTGAAGTGGAAAATGTGCGCTTGAGGCTACGGCTACCTGCTAACTTGACAATTTGCCAGCACGGCGTACCTAATCAGCATCAAGTCTCTCCACTGCATACTAAACCTTTGGGTCTCGATCGGGTTGAACGATATCAGAGAGATATTTCAATATCAAAAGGCGAGGTCGTCGTGTCAGTGTCACTCCATTCAGCGCCACATACGTTCAAAGGGGGGTCGAGTGTTGTTCCCTCGATGAAAATAATACGTCAGTCTCGAGGCGGGGGTGTAATGTGTCAGCGGGGTGGTCGCAACTCGCGATGCCGTTTGTCAAGTGCAAATTGCCGCAAGCAAGCATAATGATGCACTCTAACAGCGACTCCGAACCGCCTCAAAACGACTGTTTGAGACAGCGGCGGATTTCTTCAAACGGTGTCAACGTCGGAAGCGAGACAAGCAAAGTGCGTGTGCGTGTGTACACTGTGTGCTGTTTTGTCAAAGTCGGGCTAAACGGCAAACACACAGTCTCTTTTTGTTATGCCACTTGAAGCGGAGGTGGAGTATTGTCTCTCCACGTAAACAATGTGGAGTATTTATCAAAATGCCTGAAAAACTAAATGACAAGAGATACCTTTGGAAAGATTCACCGGGGCGGTCCAAGGTGAAAAAAAAGACACGCACCTCCGCTTAAAAGGGGTTATTACAATTAAATGACTTTTGATGTGAATATTTAGCAGCAGTTTTCAAAGTGAAACAATTGTTGAACATCAGACCAGCTCTCTCGCTCTCCTGCAAGCAAGCACGTTTGTAAAGCAGGAATGTACTGCTCTCAGGTTTATTTTTGATTTTTTTTTAAACCCTTTCATGCACCCTGCAACCTGATAACATGATAAAATGTCCACTGTAGTAACCGCTGTCCCCGAAAGGGTTAAGTAACTGTAAACTCCTATTTTAAAATGTAAATTACACAAAATGTGTATCCGTTTTGTTTTTTTTTTTTTTTTAAATCAACCCTAGCTACAAAACAACAACAACAAAATCCAATCAAAACAGTGAGCACAGCAGTTAAATGAGCGTGAATTCGTACGTACCGGTTTTATTCTTCCATCACTGCACAAACTAGTTCATCGCGCACCGTTCAGCCTCCCCGCCCCCGAAACACCGAACGTCGGGATCATCAAAAGGAAGGAACCACTGTCATTGGGAAATCGGATTATTTCGCAATTTACCCATTTTACTGTCAACCTTCAAAGTGGTCATTTTGTCTTTGTTTTTCAAAAGCACTTGGAAATTAAATATAGATTCCTCCAATTTGCGTCGCTCATAACATATGCATCTCTGAGGGATTTTCAAAAACGGCTGTCATAAAGCAATAAAAATGCGTAACGCTGCAAAACAAAAAAGGGAAGGTAGACTTTTGCGGAAGATGTCATTCGAGTGGGCGCTCCCATCAGGACACATCCGCGTGCGAGAATGGAGCCATAATCTTGAATCCTCATGCCAATGATTCAACTCCTCACCGCTACCAGCCAAGGCCATTAAGTCTCTACCTCCGTCATTCATAGCCACATATTTTTGCCCAGATGCTGTCTCCCAACCTCCAATTTCCAACTGCGTGGACGACAAAACAAGCTCAATTTTCTTTCCGCCAAAGTCAGTCAAACCCGTGGAGCTGTTCTACTCAAGAGCACTTAAGCTACATGAATAATTGGAGGCTTTATTGCCATTTTTTGACAAATCGCTCCCGAGAATGGCCGTGCTGCTCACAAACTGCACGTTTAGCACTTGAAAACATCAGCGGGAGTTGTCCAAATAGTACAGAGAACATATCTTCATTTCATCTTAGAAATCCTTCTCGACCAAGTTCGTGTCCTTCAAACTCTCGAGGGACGTTTGATTTGTGTTGTCTGCCGCTAAATTACATAATCAGCTGTCTTCGGCTGCAGACTTTCAAAGTTATCTGTTTGTTAAAATGACATCAGTGCATTGGTGCCTCATCATTCTTTGCCTGTTGAATACAAATTAAGCAGCTCGATGACATTGAAAATGAAAAGAAAAAAAAAAGGACTTTGCTAAACACGGTTCAGTTGTATTTAACTTAAGTTACCGTATTTTCTGCACTATAAGGCGCACCTTCAATGAATGGCCTATTTTGAAACAGTTTTCATACATAGGACGCACCACATTATAAGGTGCATAGAACACAAGCTACAATAGTGGCTGCGGTTGAGTTATGCATCCACTAGATAGAGCTATGCTAAAGGGAATACAATACAATACAATACAATACACGCCTTTATTCATATTGAGCTTTCACAACTACATTTCCATTTAATCTTTCGGGAGTGGTTGTTTCAACATATTGATTTAAATATAAAACTTATTTTAATTTGTGTGCAATATATTTTAATTGTATAAAGTATTTTTTTAATTTTCCATATTTCGGTGTAGTGTTCAAACTGACATAATATGACATTGGAGTGCAATCAAGTTAAATACGTCTTTTAGGAATACAACCGCTGCCTTGTTTTTGATGATCTCTTGGGCCTAGTATGCTACTGTATTTCCATTTTGGTCATAACGCTGCTATTTGGAGATCTACACATTTGTTTTCATTGTTTGGTGTTAAGATTTGAGAGCCCATTGTCCCAAGTCAATGTGACGACATCATTCCATGACGTGCAAATGAGTGTAATGTAATTTCCCGCATTGTGAGCCTGGCAGCCACGCTGGGATCACTCCGCTTCCCTGCAGACAAAGCAGCACACTGCTCACTGAGCTGCTTCCACACGGTGCAATCTAACATGCAAATTTCAAGGCGAGCCATGCTAACAGTTTTAGCGCCGCAATCCGCGTGACTTGATGAGATTAGCGATGGCTGCGTGTTGACTCGAGAAATGACGCGTTTTGAAAAAGTGATCATGCGAACGAGCGAGCGCGAGGATTAATTGAGGGGAAAATTCTTCCTGACCAGCTTTTAACTGCAACGCCCGGATATGAAAAGTGTCCATTAAGAAGTCACTCCATTGAGATTATCCTCCATGACCCGCGCTCAAAGACTCCATTTGTATTTTCTTCAAGATCCAAGTGTTTGGGAGAGGCCAGCAGATTGATTTGGTTCACTTCAGGCTATGAAGCATAAACATCCTTGTATTATGAAGGATGGCTGCGGTGTGTAATATTAATTATGACAACATCTGCTCCATTAAACCGCAGCAGCAATAACAAATGAACGCGCCGGGAAATCGAGAAAACAAAACCTCATCTTTTCTTCCATGTAAGAGGAAAGTAATGTGCCATTACTTTTGTCTGCGTTGCGTACGCCCTTAAAGTTGGAGGACAATTTACCCCATTGTGAGGTACCGGAATGACATTACACCGACTGAAAGAAAGGCACTTATGTGAAAACAAAAACGTAGACAGGCAATATAACAAGACCGCCGGGTGGGGGAGGGAAGCCAAATGTTTTAATTTACTGAGTCAGAAACTCTTCTTCGTGGTTCTCTCAATGTCTGTGTGATACTACTGCCCCCAGGTGGCCAAGGCGGGCACATCAGAAGGAGCAGCACAATGTCTGAATACATTGAAGGAAAAAAAAATGTGGCAATCATTGTTTAATTCTTGCCTTCTATTTAATTGTCATGATTGCGTCTTTTTATCAAGTCAAATATGATCGAGTGCTATTTTTCTTATTTGCGATTGGCTGGCAGCTGGGATAGGCTCCGGCACGCCCGCGACCCTCGTGAGGATAAGCGGATTCGAAAATGAACAGATGGATGGAACAAAAACTTCTGCCTTTTTTTAACGCTGGTTTGAACTTTAGCAACACAGACACATCATCATCGCTTACCAGGAGTTACTCTGCTTTTCCCACCCCTAATAATAACATCACTGACATCATGTACCGCTAAATATTCACATTAAGGTGATGACACGCCCTTAGCACTCCTCCAGAGTCGCAATGAGGTGATAATGGAGAGCTAAAGCTTTCAACAAAAGTTGCCAGAAGTTTATTGCTGGAGATACTTATTGGAAAAAAAAAATCAAAATATAAATAAAAAGACGTGCGACTAATATGCTCAAGCCTATCCTTTTGTTTCAGCCAGACATACGCCTCTCAGAAGTCGCTATCAGCAGACTACATCGCCTATGTGTGTGCAAGACTCATTAGACGATTCATTCATTGTACAAAAGTACACACCCTGGTGTCAAATTCCATTTGCGAGAGCCGCCGACTGAAGTGAGTGGTTCTTTCAAATGAGGGAGGGGGTCGTGTGTGTGTGTGTGTGTGTGGGGGGGGGGGGCTCTCTCCGGCTCGGCTGCAGGTCCATTTCAAGGCCGCGCGGACAAAAGATGATAGAAACCTGCTCTCCCAGATAAAACACACGCCTTTGAAATCGACGTATGGCACAAGGCAGATAGAACGCATTTCGTTAATTAAAAAGACCGCTTCCTTTCCTCGCTTTCTACATTGTGCTCGCGTCAACCCGCAGGGGGGGGGGGGGGGGGGGAAGGACGGAACGACGCAATGCAGTTGCCCAACCTGAATCAGGTGTCGAAATTGAATACAGAGTGCTTTCTCAAGTAATTAATACACGCTCGACGGTCCTTAAGGATCATTTGTTTGACTGCATGCATCCTTTGGGCCTAATAATTCAGAAGTGTTCAAACTGGTACTGCCGCACTTGTCTGGATTGTTCATTTCCTAAAAAAAAAAAAAAAACCACAAAAAAAACAACAATAACGGGAAACGAATGAGGTTTCATTTTCCAAAGATGACATACGATTGGTGTCGCGCTTCCCGAAAAAGAAACAAAATTTGAAGATGTTGCAGATGAAAATATCTGTCGATTTCAAATTTCACGAATAATTCTTCGCATTACACTGCACAATTTGCCTCGGCATATGTCATCCAGTTGGCGCAGTGCACGTTGACAAAAGACGAGTTGCTGACTCATTCAACAGTTGGGAGTTCAGGTGTCATCAAGTGCCTACTAGACTGAAGTGCCGCTTTGCCACGCGGCATATTAGACGTCCAGCCGGTGCGCTATTTATAGCCCGCAAAGTGCGTCGCTTATGTTTCTATTTAAGCAAAACGCAACTTGATCTCGGCAGAGCAGCGCGGAACAATGAAGATAATAGCGGGGTGGGGAAAAAAAAAAAAAAAAGGGAAGACTCGAGAGATTATGATTTAGTTTTATCTATAAACATTTGACACGTTTCCCTTTAAGGTCTGCCGTTGGCAGCTTGGATTACGCAAATTAATCTGTGTATCAGCAAAACATTATCCTGCATTTGTGATGAGTGTTTAGGGCAGATTTACTCGCTGCGTCAAACTACGCTTGCCGGGCAGATTAAGCGTGTGTGTGTGTGTGTGTGTGTGTGTGTGTGTGTGTGTGTGTGTGTGTGTGTGTGTAGGGGGCTTTAGAGGAAGTGCTCAAAGGGGGCTGAAGAGGCTCTCGCCAGATCCATTCAAGGATTACACCCTCGTATCTCCTCCCATCTCGGCGATTGAAAAGCGGGGAGACGCTTGGCCTTTTTGCGTGAGCCATTTCACAGCTGAGGTGTCGTCCGTCTATTTTTCCTCGGCGCGCAGGAGCGCTCCCGCTGGGAAACCCAAAGACCAGGCCGCCGCACCCGACCGCTTCGTGTTGGCCGGCGCGTCACGGTCGCGAGCAAGGATTCTTTGATCCGGCGAGAGCGGGAAGGCACTCGCCGCGCTTTGATCCAGACCGCATTAAATATACATGGCGGGAACCCAAAAAGCTCAGATGCCATCAGATGTCACTCTCTAAGAGAGCGGCACTCTCATTTAATGGAGTGCTTGTTTGCTGGCTATTACGTTTGCTTTCACGACTGCTCTGCAAACCCACTCATACTGTTTCTTTTTTTTACACTCC
>NW_017805134.1:1091751-1093188 GCF_001891065.2 Hippocampus comes | reverse complement strand
GCGTCCCCGCCGGGTCGACTGCGAGACCCCGATATTTGCTATCATGGCAGCCGCTGACGAAAACAGCTGACTAACGCCTGACCTCAGCGCAAAAGGGCACAAAAACAAACTGAAGCATGCTTGAAAGCGCCACCGTTTGACGCCAAAGGAACTTGAGCCGACAAACCCGAACCTTTCAACGGAATACCGTATTTACGCAACAAGTTGATGAAATGAATTATTTCCATCCATAATTTCTCTCTCCATCTTATGCTCATTAGGGTCACGTGCGGTGAGCACATCCACCCTGGCTCCGTCTTTCTCCCATATTCCAAAAAAACACGCATCACAGTCAGTTGAATCGATGATGAGAATAATCATTACTTGCAGTTGTAGTATGACTAACTCGTAAGGTTGAAGCTGAAGTAGCCTCACAAGTCACCTTTGGCCAATGATACTCCCTAATTGCTGCTAGTTTGCCTTTAAAAAAAAAATCCTGAAACATTACCAAATAAACAAAAGTAAGCATTTAATCAACCGTGATCGGCACAATAAATATTTTACAACAAACTTGAATGCAAACTCTGATTATTCAATTCATCGGTGGAATAATCGAGTCTAAAAATATTTAAAAAGTGAAAACCCTTGCTGACACTATTTTCGTACCGAGCGCAAGTCGAATGCAAAGTACAGTCTAATGGTGCGCATGAGTGGAGCGTTCTCTCTTTTAGAATTTTTGTCGACAGGCGCAGCGCCGTTGTGGGAATGAGCACAGCCGAGATGATCATCAAGGAAATACGGTGACATCCACCACATGTATCAGTGGACCGCAGAATCCGTCTACCAGCGCCCGAATGAAATCCACCAAAATCACATGACACAACCTGCGCCACAACTTAGACCTGGTCGAAATGCCGGTCTACTCAACGTCACCAAATTGTCAGGTGTACCGAGGACATGTAATAGAAAACACCCTCGAGGCACAGCAAATTTTTCGCAGAGGCCACACGCGCTTGTCGACGAAAATGAGGCCCATCGTGTGTCGGCTGGTCCATCACCACACAAAATTGATCCGCTGTCAACAAATGCCCATTAAGAACAGTGACCTAAAGGGAATGAACTGACAGGGTAACCCGGGAGCAAAACATAAATAAATAAATCCCACCCAATTCCTTACTTAGTGTTGCGTTAAATGACGCCTATCTTTTTCCGTAGTTGTGCATATCGCTGTCATTCCGCACGTTTGACACCAACGTTGAGCACGTAAAGGAGCTCGTTTCCGATAAACGCCTCTTTAAGGCACTCCAAACTGGTCGTAACAGGCATGCATGTGGCGCTGGATGCAACATTGACTGTTGGGGGAATGAGTATTTGTTAGAATTGCGTTGGTTTGGGTTGGGGTGGAAATGGCTTGCGTTTTTTTTTTTTTTTTTTTTTGGGGCTTTTTTACCCTTGCAA
>NW_017805134.1:1000392-1091377 GCF_001891065.2 Hippocampus comes | reverse complement strand
CCCCGCCCCCCCACTCCTACAGACTCCTCTGACTTTAATCCCTTCGTACTCTTTGCAGGTGTAAAGCTCCCGGGCGGAGAAGCTACCCGATGAGATTAAGGTGTTAGATTAAATCTAACAGTGATTAAATAACCAAGCGTTTTATGGCTGTAGCAAATTAATTTCCCCCGAGTCATGTCAGCCAGTCGAGCTGCGTTCCCGCCGAGTCGACTGCGAGACACCGATATTTGCTATCATGGCAGCCGCTGACGAAAACAGCTGACTAACGCCTGACCTCAGCGCAAAAGGGCACAAAAACAAACTGAAGCATGCTTGAAAGCGCCACCGTTTGACGCCAAAGGAACTTGAGCCGACAAACCCGAACCTTTCAACGGAATACCGTATTTACGCAACAAGTTGATGAAATGAATTATTTCCATCCATAATTTCTCTCTCCATCTTATGCTCATTAGGGTCACGTGCGGTGAGCACATCCACCCTGGCTCCGTCTTTCTCCCATATTCCAAAAAAACACGCATCACAGTCAGTTGAATCGATGATGAGAATAATCATTACTTGCAGTTGTAGTATGACTAACTCGTAAGGTTGAAGCTGAAGTAGCCTCACAAGTCACCTTTGGCCAATGATACTCCCTAATTGCTGCTAGTTTGCCTTTAAAAAAAAAATCCTGAAACATTACCAAATAAACAAAAGTAAGCATTTAATCAACCGTGATCGGCACAATAAATATTTTACAACAAACTTGAATGCAAACTCTGATTATTCAATTCATCGGTGGAATAATCGAGTCTAAAAATATTTAAAAAGTGAAAACCCTTGCTGACACTATTTTCGTACCGAGCGCAAGTCGAATGCAAAGTACAGTCTAATGGTGCGCATGAGTGGAGCGTTCTCTCTTTTAGAATTTTTGTCGACAGGCGCAGCGCCGTTGTGGGAATGAGCACAGCCGAGATGATCATCAAGGAAATACGGTGACATCCACCACATGTATCAGTGGACCGCAGAATCCGTCTACCAGCGCCCGAATGAAATCCACCAAAATCACATGACACAACCTGCGCCACAACTTAGACCTGGTCGAAATGCCGGTCTACTCAACGTCACCAAATTGTCAGGTGTACCGAGGACATGTAATAGAAAACACCCTCGAGGCACAGCAAATTTTTCGCAGAGGCCACACGCGCTTGTCGACGAAAATGAGGCCCATCGTGTGTCGGCTGGTCCATCACCACACAAAATTGATCCGCTGTCAACAAATGCCCATTAAGAACGGTGACCTAAAGGGAATGAACTGACAGGGTAACCCGGGAGCAAAACATAAATAAATAAATCCCACCCAATTCCTTAGTGTTGCGTTAAATGACGCCTATCTTTTTCCGTAGTTGTGCATATCGCTGTCATTCCGCACGTTTGACACCAACGTTGAGCACGTAAAGGAGCTCGTTTCCGATAAACGCCTCTTTAAGGCACTCCAAACTGGTCGTAACAGGCATGCATGTGGCGCTGAATGCAACATTGACTGTTGGGGGAATGAGTATTTGTTAGAATTGCGTTGGTTTGGGTTGGGGTGGAAATGGCTTGCGTTTTTTTTTTTTTTTTTTTTTTGGCGCATATATGACACTGCAAGATAAATATCTCTTAAATGCTAGCGGCTCACACGGCAGGTGAATTATGTTTCCGTTCCCCTCTGCCTCATCCCCCCCACCGCCCGAGCGTCTGAATTGAGCAATGCGCTGGCAGGCAAAGCACAATTTGGATTAGCAAAAGCCCAACTGATAGGTCAGCTTAGCTCATAATGGAGCAGCTTAGGCCGTGTCTGCATGATTAGAACAATCTTAGCAGCCTGTTTCTTTGCATCCAGATGTTGCGGTGCAAAAAAAAAAAAAAAAAAAAAGCTCCCGGCCCGTCCCTACTCTCTCCGATGTGCATTCACCTCAGGTAAACGACGCATCTTTTTTCTTCTTAAAGTATGCCCTGCATATGTGATGTGTGGAAAAGCGGCTAAATTATTCATGCGCGGTTTATTTAGACGGATGCCAAATGGACGCATTTTGACTCTTCGAATTGTTCATCAAATGAAAGGGCAATAATGCAAACGGGAACAAAATCCACAACTGTGCGTATTTGTATTTCCTACACTGATGTCCATTTGATGAAATCTCCATGAAAAATACCACTGCAATGACCTTTAACAATTTTTCTACTTTGGGGAAATTGCTCTCCGTGCTCGGAAGTGTGAGCGGAACCAAGCGGATGAAGCTCTGGATCAGGCCGACTGATTTTTTTTTTCTTTTTCCACCATGAAGCCCATTTAATTTTGGATTTTAACTTTGATGTTTTGTGTTAGAAATCTCAAAGTAAACAGAATATTTGTTTCTTTAATCAGAATGTGCCATTGTTGATATTTAATTAGCAGTCAAGCCACAATGAGAGTAAATATTTGTGTTAAAACCCCTTTTAGGCGAAAAATATGAAAAACTGCGTACAGCTGTAACTGAGGGTGCATTAGCAACGTCTTGTTACCCTGCTGCAGACTAATTTGCCGCGTTGAAACCTCGTTTGTTGGGACAATTGTAAAACTAAGCTCTTGTATACTTTCAAATCCACACCCCCCCAAAAATTTTTTTTAATGCCTCATTGGTTTGTCCTTATTTTATAAACACTTTTCATGATCTCTCTTTCACAATCCGTGTTTTGGCTCGATACTGACTTATACGTTTAGAGTTTTGAATATATATTTAAACTCGACAAAACTGCTCTTTCACAGTTATCAGCCGGTGATTTGGGCGTTAATTGATATTGCACATTTGCGCGGAAAAGAACTTTTAACACCTCCGACTGGTGCCTTTTAATTAAAAGTTCCTCCAGATGGGCTCGTGAAAGAAAAAGAAAATGCAAACAATGCTTATTTACAGTGCGGCATAAGACGGGCGCAGGTCGATTTGCCGGTCAATATACGGCATATATAATTTAGTGGCCCCTGTGTGTAATCTCTTCACCATCTTCCAATTTGAAAGTAGCAGTTGATAACGTTTGGCTGGAGGCAGCCTACGGCTTCATGCATGCAGACGACTGGATATGACTTGGGCGGAAAAGAGAGTTAGAGTCCCCAGAGACTTGCCATTATTTGGCCTGCATTTAACCGGGCCATCTGTCCAAATTTCAATGCAGTTTTGCTGATGAGTATACTGGGACATCCATACTGACTGCTAATCACAGATGCAACATTAAGCAAGTGCCATCTTGCTTGTCCGTAAATCAGAATCGGATTAGCAGGATTGTCATCATACAACAAGGTGTCACAAAATCGAATAGCAAAACACACGATGAATCCCAATTTTAAAAATATCAGTTGAAAACACAGATGACAGTACTGGTAACTTATTCCTACAGTCTGTTGACGATCATAGAAATGTCTTTCATGAGAAAAGAGAGCAAAATGAAGATGAAAGTAGGCACGCAAAAACCACATTCGCAGTTACGCTGCACGCACTGTTTTTGGTTGATTTATTTAATGCTGCAATCGCACGTGAAAAGATGGAATGGATGGTGGAGCGCTTCCGGCACGCTGCATGGCCAACTTCAAAATAAGAGCTGAACAAAGCACTTAGGTTGATGTTATTATTGGTTTGGGATTTTATTTTGCAGCTTCATCGTTTTAGGATCGACAACAGAAGCATTTGCGTCAGCGTTATCAATAACGAATTGGTACCTCACGCATGTGACGTCTCTATCCGTATTATCAAGTTACGTGTTTGGTGAATATGGGATAGTAGGCCTACATTTTTTTCCAAACGAAAAAAAAAAAATAACCATGACAAAAAGTTCAGTATCCCTTTAATAAATAATAATAATAATACATTTCCATTGTACTCAAAGACACTTTACAAGAGTTTAAAACTCGGGATAAAAATGTACACTTTAAAACTATCAATTAAATAAATGATTAAATATTAAATAATAATTTTAAAATTAAATAAAGTAGGATAGAGAAGTTATTTTTGCATTTTGCGTTTTTTTTAAACAGTCACTAAAGATTTCTGTTATACTGTTTAGATCAGGGTTTAAAAAGCCTTGCACTATGAAAAATATTGGCTTTAAAATGAGGCTGAGAAACCCTGGAATGGATCTTTCATGGGAAAAGGTCAACAGTTTGACTGTGTTCAACCTTACAGGCGTACTTTCAGTGTCTGATTTGCCATGACAAAAGAAAACATGATGTTGATTCAATCTGATGAGCACAACAAAAAAAACTAAACAAAACAAAAACCCAAACAAACTAAAAGTTAAAAACTGCCTAAGGAATTTTTTGTTTCGTCATGCTCAAGTACCCAATTTTGACCAACTTCAACTGCGGTCTCCACTGCTGTTTATTTTATTTTATTTTTTCCTATTGCAACAGCCAACATCAATAATTTGGCGGGACTTGTAACAGGCGGCCAACCTGGCCCTTCAAAACACAGCGAGAAGAATATAACTTACCCTATTGCGTTGTTTGATTGCTCTTCAACCTTTTCATGCGTCCTGGAACCTGATAACACGATAAACTGTCCACTGTAGTAACCGCTGTCGCTGAAAGGTGCCATAAAACACCACCAGGAAGTGTCTTCAACATACGTCCATTTTGCATTCCTGCACGGTGGCAGTGCAGCAGTTACCGCGGCAACATGCATGATTCATATACCGTATCGAAAATGCAGTATGCTAATTAACAAGTGTGATCAGCACGCCTTCATTAATAACATTGCTTCACTCAAAATGGAATAAATTCATGCTCGCCACACTCGACACTTCCAGTCGCGTTAGTTTGTTGTTAGCAGAAGTGATCATTTCATCTCCTAAGTAGTAAAAAGATAGAGTGGGATGACCGATTATGTTTTTTACGAAAGTTAGCCCGCCATCGCCCAGCTCATCAAAACGTTGGCATCGTTAGCATAGCGATTAGCATTCCAAATATTGTTCCGGTTGACGGTTTGACAAAATTGGCAATTAGTTCACAGAGGGTTGCGCCCAGAGGGTTGACGGTAACCTCAAGTTACCACTTTTGAATTCGACCTCTGACCTCATGATTACACTCATAAAGGCTTAAAGCTCAATATCTGGTGCTCTCACGTGTTGGGGGGGGAAAAAAAAAGATGCACGGCTTCATTTATGGAGTCTTACTGTATTTTTAATCAGAACAATTTTGTTTTATAACGGAAACCTGAAAGTAGTTTGTGTTTTTCCGAGAAGGATTCACAGTGCAACAAGATCAGCTCCGAAGCTTATCTTGAAGAAAAAAAAAATGCGTTTTGCTCATCCTGAAACATTTCTGGATTATTCTGCCGGCGTGTGAACCTCTGGGAAATTCTTTCCAAGTGTCAAAAGTGTTTTCAGCAAGCCGTCGCCCAAAGTAACTGAACATTTTATTTATGCGAGGCAACAGCTTCGACAGCACAAATTGGGTTAGATACACCCGTCATGCACTAAACCGATCCAGAGTACTCAGTGCAGGTCAACACAAATGGTTAGCTATTGTGCTGGAGAAACATATTTCTTCTTTTTTTTTTTGCCCAATGCCAACCTCTTGCAATAAATTGATGTTGATGTGATGCGAGCCGTGTTTTTTTTTTTTTTTTCCCCCCCAGCACTGGCGAGAGTTGAGGAAAGAGAAGCAAAGTTGACGTAGCGGCATGCTGAAGCGCGGAACGCAGTAATAGCATCTGGGAACAAACCCCAAAAGTGTCCTGTATTATTCAGGACGAGTCTTGCAATATTCATTTGGATGAGCTGGAGATATTTTGTGTGTATTTCATGGCAGCTAGCCAGCGACCTTGTGCTGCTCGTGTAGAACAACTTCGGAAAATGTTGCTAATCACCACCATCACAGACGTTTAGCATTAAGAGTGACATGGAAATGTTTGAACTGATTCCAAACTATTTAATGGCGCACTTTTTTTTTTTCCTGTTGCCGGATATAAAGGTAGAGCTAAGTTTGTCCTGATATTTCTTCATGAGGCGGAAACTGCTGAATTGCTTTTTTTTTTTTGCCTTGCACTATAGAGAATACTCGTTTCTGTGTTTGTGCGGTGGTGTCGCACTGACCTTCAGGTCCAGAACGGATGAAGCGCGGAAATCTGAGTGCGTTTCACAGAAATTGTTCAAAGGGCAGGTCTTTGTAAAAGAATTTCTCCTATCATGCTTTGAGGATAGAAAACCCCATGTATGGGGCGTCATTTCTTTTAGATGAGAATAATTTTACGGTCAGAGTGCATTGATGTATTTGTAAAGGCAGAATTTTGAGGATATAGTGGTACCTCTACTTAAGAAATTATTGATTCTGGAAGAAATTTATAACTAGGAAATTTTGTCAGTGGAGACGCGTTTTCCATGTCAATGCCCTAATTCATTCCAAGCCCCCTCAAAATTCAGACATAAATGTTTCCTAAAGCATAAAAATGCATCACCATATGTAACAAATACTTGTTACAATTAGATTATTGCATAATAAATGAGTTGTGCATCATGTAAAAAACAAAGAATAAAGAATAAAAATAATGGTCATTTAATTTTTAACTGCGTCCTCATCGTTTTTTGCCCTCTTTTTCTCTCTCAGAAGTGGTTTTTGTCTGGCGTTTTGTAAAGAATTGATCCAAGGATGTTTGCTTTTGTCGGCTTTTAACAATCCTCCGAAAATGTCCAGGGCAAACATCAGCATAGTGAGCGATCACCCGACTGGTGAACACTTTTTCTGGGGGATTCACATTTACGTAAAACTATCAGAACACCTCATGGCCCGAGGGGCGTATGACAAGGACGCTGCATGGACACATATCTATCAATCGCCACCGCTGGTGTCCAAACTACGGCCCACGGGCCAAACTGCGGCCCACGGGTTTGTTTTTATTGGCCTGAAGCAAATTCTGAAAATATAGTTGAATATGGCCCGCACATGGCGCTTGAGCTACAACTCTGTTGAACTTCTCAGTTGCAGCAGTAGATGGAAGAAGTCCCTCTTAGCGATTGGGATGCCAGGATGATGCTCGGTAATAGCCAATGGCAGGGCAGCTAGAACTATGTTGCGTTCAGGAAACTCGGAGCTGCATACTGTATTTTTACCTTTCGTATCTTGAAATTTCTTTTGTAACAAGAGGTAATATTTTCCTGTTGAAATGTTTCGTAACTTGAAAATTTCGTATGAAGAGATGTTCGTAAGTAGAGGTACCACTCTACTGCGAAGAGGAGGTACGCATCATGAACGGGATAAGACCGAGAAGAGGAACCGAAACCAGGAAATGATCTGTTTTTCTGTGGCCGTTGCGCTTCTCCCCTATAATTGCATTACATCATAAACGCGCCATCATGTAAGATCATTATTTTTGGGGTTTGTGCTATCTATTTCTAGACTGGAAATTGGAAAGCGGCGCCTCCTTTGTACAGTCTAATGTGGAGACAGCAAAGACGGCAATATCCTTTTGAGAATTTTGATTGGAGATAAGATTGCGCTCTCATTGTCTCTGCAGACTTAAGTTAAAAATAGAGCGTTTTTTTTTTTCTTCCCCCTCAGTCGACTGTTGAGAACTAATGGTTCGGCGTAAAACAGCTTTGCAAACATCCTCGCCGCTCTTCTCCCACACAGTATTTCACAACGTTTCATGTCCAAAGAACCTCAGATGTGGCTGCTACAGTCTGGCAGTTGCGCTGAGAGAAGTACCTGGCTGGCTGGGCGCCGTTTGGAAGCGCGGCGGTCTTTAGGGGGATGACGGGAAGAGATTGGGGGAATATGGTTTTTGATCAGGACCAGCTGTCACTTCCTGTCCTCAAATGTACTTGACGTTTACAGTGCTGCCGGGTAAACAAGCATTCATGAGCTTGAGGTGTTCTTTTGCTTACTCATTACATGGATTATTTTCAAGAGACGCTGTCAAATGGGAGCACCTGCAGAGGGATTCAATTATTTACGGACTTGAAAGAGAGGGAATGCATATTGTTTTTGGCCATGGGTTAATATTTACCCAGGGACGATGATATAATGGGGTTTATTTTTTTGTTTTGTTTTAGCTTCTTAGGCAAGAGTTACAGCAAACATCTCCAGTAACAGTGACTACCTCTTTAAACATAACCCAAAACCCCCCAAAATATCACGCTGACGAAGCCTAAACACGTTTCGGAGCCCTGCGATTGGCTGGCAACCGGTTCAGAGTGCCCCCAGCCTACTGCCCAAAGACGGCTGGGATGGGCTCCAGCATCCCCCGCGATCCTTGTGAGGATAAAGCTGATCGGAAAATGGATGGATGGACGTTTCAGAGCCTGAAAAAGCAAACAATTTGATGGATGTCCGAGTGGACATTTTAAAAACAACTCTCGTCCTTAATTACTGAAAACGTGGACATTTTCCCGTTTTTCGGCATGCCCTTTACGTTTATCGTTCACGACTGACGGAGCAGAAATGATTATTGGAAGAAAGTTGGAATTACGGTTCGACACTGAGGTTATGAGCGACACTTGAAAAAATGCTCGATGGGGCTTTTGGAAGGGGAAGAAGAAATCCGTTCTTAGCGATGCAAGAAACTTATGTCAACACAGGTGGGAGAACCCCCCCGGAAGAAAGCGAGATGACTGGATAAGACAAAGCGAACTGAATGGACTATCTGGGCCGCAGAGGAAAAGAAATACAACTTGACAGTTGACTTTCCGGGACTCTTATGAAACCTCGACTGGTATTGACACAGGTGAGGGAACCCTTGAGAAGAAATTGTAACGCCTGGCCGAGATCAAGGCAAAACTCGGAAGACACAGGTGGAAGAACTTCGGGAAAAGCAGAGAGATGTGCAGTCAAGGGCCTGCTGGGGGAGGAGTGGGGTGGGGGGTGGGGGGTGGAAACCACAAGTTGCAAATAAAACACATGGCTGCACAGTCAATAAGCTTCAAGCGAAGATGCGCACAGGTGGAAAGTTCACATTCGGGGGTTTGGAAACAAACAAAAACAAAAGCCATCTGGAGCCGACCGACCGCTTGCATCATTACTGCGCTGATCGCCGCGAACGAACGGCAGCGCTTGTTTTTTTTTTTCCGTCGAAAACGCTGCACCTTCAACTGTGACAACAACAATGCCTCCCACTCCATAACAGACCTGGCAGAGGCCTTTGCTCTGGCCTGTGGGCTTGCGTTCACGTGCGTGCCAAACAACAACGCGTTGAGGAATGACTCATTTGGAGTGTTTTGCTCCCCTCTCGCTCTCTCGGAGAAGCAATATCTCGGTGGTGGTGCTTATCACAAACATGTCACTCAACATGTGCAGCCGCGTCTTATCCATTGCAAAGTGACCACAGCATCTATCAGCTCCTGACCGATTGGCGGTGATGAATAGCCGCTTGTAACGCCGAGTAACAAGCCGAAGCGTTCATTTCGCTTCCCGCGTTGTTTTGTTGCTTTGCACTGCTGCCACGGAAGAAAACACAATTATTGGTTGAGATCCCCAAAAAAACGCAAATTGCAGGCCGGTCGATAAGACGGAAAACTACAACAGAAGAACGGAAATCTCCATTTTTCACTCGAAAAATCCTGCTTTGTTTTTTTTTTGTTTTTTTTGTTGAAAGGAATAATTAGGAGCACATGTGTCTGCTCTCATAAGCGCCGACGTCTCTCAGATTTTGCTCTCGTAGGAGGATGCAGTAGCGGTTCCGATTCAGACTTCTTTGGGGATAATTGATTGTATTTGACGTGGAGGACGCCCGGCGTACCGGTGCAGATCAATCCAAACCGGTATGACGAGGAAAAAAGGAGTGAGGGCGAGTGGAGGTGTTTATTTAATCTTCCTTAATTGCTGGAGACGGATGAGCTTCTCAGGAGGAAATTTGGTGCGTTTGGAACAGAGGTCAGCATGGGTCAAAAGTGATCTCTCTGTCGGTTTTATGACGTTCGATCATTACTTTTTGAGGTTAATGGAAAGAGTTTCAGTGCAAGAGAAATTGAGAGTGTTCTGTAAGTGTTCTCTTTCAAATGTATTTCTACCTTCGGAATTCGGTCGTAAACCGAGGACAGGAAGTACGGGATGGAAAACAATTCAGAGTATGGACGGTGGTCACATATGAACATGCAGTTGCGGTCTTTGTCTTTGAAAAAGGATCAGGATCTATTTCAGTGGTGTCAAACATACGGCCGGCGGGCCGAAACCGGCCCCCAAGGAGGTTTGGTCCGGCCCGCGGGATCATTTAAAAGTGGGGAAAAAATGCATTAAAGACAAAATGAATCTTTTAAATAATATGTAATTCGTGGATTATCTGCTAGGGGGCACGCTGTTTTGATCACAGTAGAAGACAACATTGTTTTGATCGGGGAAGAAAATAGCAGTCTCAGTCTGTCACCGAGATAGACCCAACGCAGCAAATGATATGAAAGTGCCAATCAATGCTTCTTGAGACCAAAACAAAGGAAAGAGATGATATTTTGGTGATTCATAGCACAGTATGGTATAATGTTAATGGTTCGGCCCACTTGACATCTCCCGAGTCCGTATGTGGCCCACAATGTGAAATGGGTTTGACACCCCTGATCTATTTCATCGACACATTTTTCGTTCACGTCGACACATTTTTAAAAAGATATTTTCCGAGCGGCCCGCGTCAGTAAACAGCAGATGGCGTGGAAGGCCCGTTTTAGCACCGTCGCTTTAGTCACCTCTACCCACCTGAATGACCTGCGTCGAGCTCGGCAACTGATGCGGAAAGAGAAATAAAAAAAGGGACAAAAACGAGGAGGTGAAAGTTTGCCGTTATTTAGCGCGGTTCCACTCGACGGCCGCGCGCCCATTTGCCATGCACGGTAGAATTCGCTTGTTTATCGGCTTTGTGATTTCCTTCGCCGCTGACATTTCAGACGCACATGATCCATGACTGATGATGATGATGATGATGATGGCGATTGTGGCGTGCCATCAAAACAACAGAGAGGGAAAGTCTTTGGGCCTGTGTTGTCCTCTAATTAAATGTACAATGTTTAGTGTTGCGCTGGATGAGGACAATTTGGTTTTTATGCTTCCAAAAAGGTAACCTTGAACAATTGGACATGCTTTGGGAGACGCACGGCACATTACTGACCATGTCGCGTCTAACAGTAGGAAATTGGTTGTTCCAAGGTGAATCCGTTTCAACTTCTTTTTATGGCCATGGCGCGCCACCCGACTGAATTTTGGGAACAACGCTCTGAAAAACAAACCCTCAGCCATTCATGACTCGTGGAAAGTGAGGGCACCTAATGAGAGTCAAGATTCTCTCTGCTCGCTTTGCAATCTTGCATATATGTTTGATTTCCCGAACATGCGCCAGGGAGTATGCGCAGTACCATATTGTCGAGAGACAAACACAACCCAGAGGGAAATTACCTATCAGAAAGGCAATACCGTTACTTGAGATGCAATTACTAGACCACGTGCAGGATTTTCGGACTGGAAACCGATGACCGTGTGTGCGTGCGCCAACGCCTGTGCGTGAGCGGGTGGCCGATATGCGCATAACCGCATCTTATGTTTTGACGGCTAAATTGGATCCTTCAGCAGAGAAGACTTCATTGAGAATGTGTCCACGCCGCAAGTGATTGATGCAACTATATCGTTCCGAGTGGAGCTCCGAAACAAGGTGGAGGCGAGCGCGGTGATATCATAAGCGAGCGGGCGGGGGAGGAAAAGGAGAAAAGCCGCTCTTACAAAGAGAATTATGGTAACTTTTCCTCATTTCCCGAGACGGTAACAGACGCCGTAATTGCACTTTGCGCCGCTCGTTTACGCGCTCATTTAGCGAGCGATCGCGACTTGTGAGGCGGCGCTTTGAATTGCGCTTTGCAGAAAAGTCGGCGCGTTCCCGTTTCTGATCAGTTAAATAAGAGTCATAGAAGATCTAATGGGCCAATTTAGCGGCGGGATCACAAGACTCCACAAAAAGGATTTTTCATATGTTCTCAAAATAGTGAGATGTGATACATGAGAAAAAAAAAATACTACCTTTGACCAGTGCAGTCTAGTGCGAGGCTGTATTATTAGTGGGACCGAAATAGAAATGGCGATGCCGCTGCTATTGCTGCGTTTGCCACCAGGGTGAGATGAGCACTGGCGGCCGTGGCAAATGGCTTTCCGCGGGACCTATTCCTCAAGTGAGAGACGTTCCCATTGTACGACAAATAATCACTTTCAATCTCTTAATGAATCACGTCTTCCTTCAATTCCTTCAATGAGCAAACGGCGACAAGACCCGCTCGCACCCGCTGCAAAGAGAGAGGAGGGAGGGTGGGGGAGGGCAGCGAATAAAGCTGCCAGCACAGAGTGTGAGCATAGCATGCATAATAAATGTATGACAAAACAATACCCCAGGCGCCCCGGTATTAATGATATGCAGCCGACTCATTATTAAAGTTCCAAAACAGCTCCTGGAGTAACACAGATGGAGTCAATTAAGCAATGAGCACGCTCGCTCGGCTGCCGTTTCATCTTCTTGTCTTTTATCTGCTGCACATTACTCCATGGATGTAATTATTTGAACTACTATGATGTGTTCAACATAATACGCGGCGTTAAAAGTTGCGATTGCTTTGTTTGTCTTTTTTATTCGTAGCCGGTCTTCACTAGCGGACAGGAGAATTCGTTGAGTCACGATTTTTTTTTTCTTCCCACGATTATTCTGTCAAGGAAGCCAGTTTCACTTGGTCAAATGAAATTTGGTAGATATGCCTATCATGAGTAGACCCACAAAAAAAAAAGTTTCAGAAGCCATGGCCCAAAAGACACATGGAATTTGTCATTTTGCTTTAAAGCAACAAATCCTTGAAAAAAAAAAACTCCCTCCAAATTCCGTTTCGGTTAGAAACAAGAAACTTGGTCGGCATGCACACCATGAGAAGACCCACAAAAAAAAAAAGTCTCAAGAAACTAATTTAGCCTTGAAGCATCAATATTAGCGTAATTTTGTGCATTTCCAGCGGGCCTTCAAAAATGGCCTTGCCTTAAAGACAGATTTACTAGCAACCAAACGGGGCCGACAGATTTTGTCTGACTCCGATCATAATGGAAGCACGTACGTAAGACAAAACCCGTCTCAATAGCAAAGGATGAGTTTTCCCAATTGCGTGTGGGTGGAGCATTCCAGTGATGGCTGAAACCATCGGTACCTTTCGGGCTGCACACTAAGATGCTTTTTTTTTTTTTGTGTGCGTTTCCTTCCCAGAGACCTGATGCCTTCAACGCTGGAGGGGCAGATCACCATGGAGAAGACCCCCAGTTACTTTGTGACCAACCAAGCTCCCAAGCGCATCCACACCATGGCCAGGGACATCAAACTCATTATCGTGGTGCGTAATCCCGTCACCAGAGCCATTTCGGACTACACGCAAACTCTGTCCAAGAAACCCGAGATCCCGACCTTTGAGGTTCTCGCCTTCAAAAACCGAACCCTGGGGCTCATAGATGCTTCGTGGAGCGCTCTGCGCATCGGAATATACGCGCTGCACCTGGAGAGCTGGATGCAGTACTTCCCTCTTTCCCAAATGCACTTTGTCAGCGGCGAGAGGCTCATCGTGGACCCCGCGGGCGAGATGGCCAAAGTCCAGGACTTTTTGGGCCTCAAGAGGATCGTCACAGACAAACACTTTTACTTCAACAAGACGAAAGGTTTCCCTTGTCTGAAGAAGCCCGAGGACAGCAGCACTCCCCGCTGTCTGGGCAAGTCCAAAGGGAGAACTCACCCCAAAATCGAGCCGGACGTCATTCGGCGACTGCACAAGTTCTACAAGCCCTTTAATATGATGTTCTACCAAATGACAGGCCAGAACTTTGAATGGGAGCAACAGGAAGAGAGCATATCTCGAGGTTCTCTGGTCTAACAAGGACCTGTCACCACAAGCCTTCTCGATGAAATAAAAACACTCCTCTTCTGTTCCGTGTTCAGAGGGCATGCTTGGACACAATCACGGCACTTTCCGTTTGCCCCCCCCACTCCCGCCCCCCCCTTCAAAACTAACGTTGCCGATGATGGCTGGCAGATAACTATTGTACATACCAAAACATCAAATATATTTATATTTGTGAAAAAGAGATGATCTTTTTGTTTGTTTTCAAAGCATAATGTTGACTTTTTTTTTTCTTTATGATAACTCACAGAAGTATGTGACGTCATGACATGGTGGTGACACTGGCTAACCCGCAAAAAAAAAAAAAAAAGTTTATCGTTACAATAAAATGACTACTGCCAACCTCTGAAGTGACAAGGCAACGCAATTCAACCGTGCTGTTATTTTCAACGAGTCCCACTTCTGACCCGATCGTCAAAATGGGAGTGGTAATATTTCTGTCAATTCAAGAAGCCATTACACTTTGAGCGATGGCGTCCGTCTGCCAGCTGTATGACGGGAGCTGAAGGCAAACGTCAAAGAGCAAGTTAAATGTTCCATAAACTTCAGGGATTATTGCTGATGTCCATATATCAGCTAGAGAACCATATTGATTTTGAAAAGCACCAGTATTGTGGTCCAGAGGTCTTAAGTCACTCTTTGACTCAACGTATTTATTTCAAATTATATGCAACAGAGATACGTAAGGTCAAGTATTATGTTACTTTCTTTTTTTTTGATCAACTTGACAACATGTGATTGAAATGTTAAATTTGCAAGCATTAAGTCCTATTTTTGCTCATTTCCGAATGAGAATGTAATTTCACTGCACATGGGCCGATAGATATTTAAATGCAACGGTTAAATGGAAAGTTTTAGTGGTTTCCAAAGCGTGACATTTCAAAACCTCATCAGCTGGCCCGCTAGCCCTGTGAGGATGAATGTGAACTACTATTGGTTCAAAGAAATGTTAGCTCATGGAACAAATAGAACAATTGTGCTTGTAAATGGAAGTCAACGCTTCTGATAATGTTTTTATGCCGGCCTCACCATCACTGGCTAAAGGTGAGGATTACAATGCTTGCTGATGAGTTCTTAAAGTGTCCTTACCTCTCACTTTCATTCCTTAGCACCTAAAACCAGAAATTTCCATGTGTCCTTCCTTTGGGAGAAAAAAGATACAATTATTAGTTGCATGATGAGGAAACACTCTCCTTCGCACACACAACAACCTTGTTGTTTACCAATGCGTTAATGTGCTCACTATTCCCGCCGCGTCGCACTCATTAGCGGCGCCCATATTGAATAAGAGCACTGACGTATCATGAGCATTAGCCGATAATTGGAGTCTCTCTGCGTGGTTGACATTAGCATACTGATGACCGCGTGCGGCAAAGATGTGTTGACGCCGCCGCGTCGCGCGTTAAATTGCTAACCGCTAATTCTCCTCCGTGGTAGCTGGGAGATGCTAATAATGACAAGAACGCAGGCACATTCATCGCAATGGCTCATAGCAAGCCGCAGCTACCGTGAAAATATGCCCCCTGTTGGCTGTGATTAGCATGGCAAAGACATTTTTCGTTCCTGAAATATCCACAGAATTTTTTGTCCCTTAATTGGTTGACAGAATTGTAACAAAAAAAATATATATATATATGCATCATGAATGAAATACAGTTGTTGAACACTACTCATGTGCGCCGTTAACCACGACATTGCTGTCACTTAATTACAAACTACCAGATCAGCTGGTGGACTTTTCCCTAATAAACATAGAACTATTACATACATTATATTAGCATTTTATTGTTTTAAGGATGAGTGCATTTTACACAATGAACAACATTTGATGCCTATCCATGTTGTGATGTCTCCCACTACTTCGCCACAACTCATGCATTTGTCTCATGCCGAAACTCAAATCTGGGTGATGCTTAATGGAATATAGCACTTTTATAATAATAAATAGTGAACAACCGATGGACACTATTTTTTAAAGATGCTGTTTTGGACACTGTACACTCATTTTTTGTCGCGGGCCACATTGTAGTTTGCCTTGGAGGGCTGTTATGAATTTTGGGAAACCATATAAATGTTTAATCACCTCCACATATTACATACACAGCACACAACAAATTGATGAATAACTAGTTTTAAAATCAGAAGTCTAGAATAATGACAATTATTGTGGATTACAGATGACAATCATCTTGGAACTTGACATGCTTGATTTGCTTTCACAGGCCACAGAAAATGATGTGGCGGGCCAGATTTGGCCCCCGGGCCTTGACTTTGACACCAGTGCTGTGCACTATATAGGATAAGTTACAGTACAGTACTTACTACAAATTCAATGTGCATTCTGTCACGTTTGCGAGGTGGTAGGTAGAGGACCCCAAAAAGCAGGGAGGCAGGAGGAGCAGGGTGGGCTCAACAAAATGTATTCACAAAAAACACTTTCAGGGTACCTTGGAGAAACTAACTCAAATAATCCAACAAAGTCCTGAAACCCACAGGAAACCAAAGTAACAAAACCAATGACAGGAAGTAGACAGACCCACACAATCACCCGACCAAAGACATCCAGAACCTGGGGGACTAAATACAAGCAAAGTGACGAGACAACGAGAAACACCTGGACAGGACGCAAAGGGTGGAGGGAGCTGATTGGTTAAACACAAAGGACCCGGATGACGAGAACAGGTCACGATAAAAAGGGCACGACGGAACAAAACCAAATGTAATCTTAACAAAAAAAAAAAAAAAAACATAACGCACTCATCTTAATGTATCCATGGCCATCAGGATACAAACGCCACAAAATGGTGAAAAGGCGTCTTTCAAAAGCGTTTCCGTGCACCGTAGCCTCATTTCCAAATTGTAAGCTTGGTTTTATTGTGGGAGCACAATATTTCATAAACAACAAGTGCATTGTATGTGCAAAGTAATCATCTGTCATCAAAAGGCCGCACATTTCCTCATTCATTCCGTTTGAATGCGACGAGCCACGTGATTCTTTTAAATAAATAAATACATACATACGTAAATAAATAAATAAAACGAACGGAAAAAATCCTTTCTTTCACGCATGGGACCTATTCATATTCAAGGATAACCAACTATTTTCTAACGAGACAAATAGAAAGAAGCAGCAGACTGCTGCGTAACTTGTGACCCTCTCGTCGTCGCGGCGATGCGTGAGGTTGAAGAAGGCCACCGAAGGGGGCCCCCCCGCCAACGTTTGTTAACAAACATCTGCTGCCACGCTTCTCCTCTGTCGTTAGAGATTAATGGCTTGTTAAATAAGGTGCTGCTGCTCGTGCCGGAACACTGGCAATGTCAGAGAGTGTTTGCCGTCCTGGAACAAAAAAAAAAAAAAAAAAAGAAAAAAGAAAAGAAATACCATACATGCTTCGGTTGTTACTTAGCCATTAACGGAACCTAAATCGGATATTCGCTATGTGACTTTTGTCAGAAGAGCTAACGAGAGAACAGACACCTCCAACATTGCCCATTTAATTCCCTGGATTAGCTCCAAATTACACGTCACAGATGCTGACCTCTTGCATGTACCTGACCTTTAGCTTTAAAGACTTTTTTTTCGCAGAATCTTTCGAACGGCAAAGTTAATGACCATGTCCTTGGCATCATGCCGACAAAGATGATGCAGGGTCACACTGAGAAAAATGTGTCAAATTACAGAGAGGAGCTAATTTAAAAAAAAAAAAAGTGATCCATAATATTGTGAGGAAAAAAAAAAAGTGAAACTAAAAGAAAGTCAATTTTATTATGAAGGCATAATATTCACTTTTTTTTTGGGTCACAAAATGACTGAATTCTGGTTGGAGCAAATTATTCTTTTACATTTGAAAAAGTCAATTGAAAAGTCATAACGTCATTCTTGTACATTTACTACTTTGAAAAATATTTACATGAATCTTGCTCTTTTTTTAAAATGAAATGTTTTGTCTGAATTGACTTTACTTTCATAAAATCGAGAATAAAATAATTTCTCATGAAATTACAAAACACATTTTCCCTCAGAAAATGAAACGTAATTCTTGCCAAATAGCATCATGCCCAAAATCCTTTTCCAGTTTTCCATCCTTTTACAGTTATCCCATCAAGACAAAATACCAATGTGCTTGCCAAAAAACCTTTTTTTTGGAGGGCGGGGGGTCGGGATGGGGTCTGAAAACATTTTAACAGGACACGTCAACTACGCTAGCCCCCAAGAATAGTAAAAAGAGGGTGCTGAAATGCTCCTTTAATCATCAGGTGTGAAGTAAATTTGGCCAACCATCTTTTGAGTAATAGGGCTAAAACTATTTCAGGCATACTTTTGTTTTGTTTTTTTTTACACAGCCTGCCCAGGTTCATAGTTAAACCCATAACAACGCGCCTAACAACGAAAACGCTTTCGTTCGGCAATGTCCGGCCAGTGACGTCATTTACAGAACGCCGAGTCGCCCCTCAGCCATCATAATGCATTGTGGATTGCCCCGTTAACTGCTCTTTACCATTGTTATCGAGTTATTCGGCGAAATGCCTCGGCGCTCTGTGGCAATGCGTTGTTCCCATTCATCCAAAGAGTTGTTTGAGTGGCCAAAAGAAAAGAATAGAGCACGTAAATGGAGCAGAAAATTGCAACGCCACAGTTTCGTTCTCGCAAAGCGAATGAATTTCATGCCCTTGCCGTCGAACATCCTTTGTGACAAGCACTTAGAAGACCTCGGTTTTCCTCAACCGGACTTGCAAAAAACGGTAGGTGTTGCTGATCAATGAATAACTCTGGCTGTTGTTTCTGAAAACATTTGATTCAAAGTATTGTACATCAACAGGGATGTGATCTCGAGTGAAAACCTTCAAACTATATGAGTGCATGGATGGAATCCTCTGTAATGGTTTACAACTAACAACGCTACCGATATACTGTGCGCAGTGGCCGACACCGCAACAGAATTACCTTCGCAATGACAATGTAGGACACCCACACACTATAACGTGTGCTCTCAGCTAGAATACATGGACCAAGTAGGTATTCCCACCGTGTGCAATTTACAGCACGGAAACAGCATCAAATTGCAAACAATAACGCGAGGCTGATAACGGCAGCCTATATAGTTTAGCGTTCCTCCAATCCTGATAGATCTCGTCTCCACTCCACGTATGGCCGCTCAGGCACATTTTCCGCATGCTGAGCATCTGGCTCGTGCACGTATGGTCCGACATACATCTTGCCAACAACCTCCTCTTCCTCCGACTCTTCAAACATCGAGATCTCCTCAGATAAATTTGAAATGTTGTTTTCCGAATTGATTTCTTTGTACACTTTCTATAGTGAGCCCCCCCGCTATTGTTGTCTTCAAGTGACGTCACACTTGCGGGATTTGACGCTTGTCAGGAATCTCACTTTGGAAAGACGCTGATGTTTTATTGAATATATCTTGTTTCATTACTTTACTTGTGACATAAAAAATATTTCATTTGACGCTTGTCAGGAATCTCACTTTGGAAAGACGATGATGTTTTATTGAATGTATTTTGTTTCATTACTTTACTTAAAAAATATTTCGTTGGGGATTTTCTAAAAATGACTTCACAGTTGACCTTTAAAGAAACAGGAGAAACAGCACCCTTCTTGAATTTTTATTTTATTTAGG
The DNA here is from genome assembly GCF_001891065.2 of Hippocampus comes. NCBI lineage: Eukaryota > Metazoa > Chordata > Actinopteri > Syngnathiformes > Syngnathidae > Hippocampus > Hippocampus comes. Next base: position 1,071,860 of record NW_017805134.1, on the reverse strand, counting down.
ATTTTCTAAAAATGACTTCACAGTTGACCTTTAAGGAAACAGGAGAAACAGCACCCTTCTTGAATTTCTTTTTAATTAATTTATTTGTTTTTTTATGACTTTGCATAACTCGCCGTGAGTGCCTGGAATTTCATCACCGGAGACAATCGATACGTCCGACGAGTCAATAAATAAAGTCAGCCACAGATCACTGGTTGCCACAGCGATGACGCATCGCTCCGTTAATCCCGCCTGTTGGGCAGCCAAGGGTGGCTGGACGGACGCTGCTCTCCGCAAAGCACTCCGTCACCCCGGGAAAGGAAGGCTGGCACCGCCGCCTCCTTTTAACGTGGCTCCATTGATTCCATCAAGGCGAGTCCCACGCTGCCCTTTGTGGCGATCACCTTGAACAGTTGGCTGCCGGAGGAACAAGCCTCCCTCTCCCAAAGTCAATGTCTAACTTCTACTTTGAGGCCGATCCTCGCAGGGGCTGCGTGTTTTCTCAAACTTTGTGTTTTAGGAGAATAAAAGCGCGGCTCGATAAATTGAAATTTCATCGGAAATTTTTTTTTTTTTTATTTCAGTCCTACAAAACAAAAGAAATGAACTCAAATACAGGTTCATCTTCCAAAGATGACTGCCAACCCCGTTCATATATTCAAAATAATTTGGAACGTTTCACATGTTGTGGAGAGAGACTTTCGGCATGATTTGCTTCACAAATTTTTACGCAGGCATGAGATCGGCTGCGGTTTGGCATTGTGGGCACTGGCCGGGAATCACAGGTAAGATGTCAGCGCATCAAATCGAATTGTCCCACTTTAAAACGTACCGTACTTGCGCGCTCAGTACCAAATATTTTGTTGTCACCAACCAACTGTCAATTTTTTTTCATTAAAAAAAAATTTTTTTCACACGGAACTGGAAGCTAAACCAAAAATGTTGAGAAAGCTGAAAATTCAAAATTAAGTTCACTAATACAGTAAATTTATTAGGTTTTTTTTGGATATTTTCTCAAATATTATCAAAACATTAAAAAAAAGTCAATGAATACTCCAAAAGCATTCATTTACTGTCTGCATACAAGTGTTACTGTAAAGACCAAAGAAGCTGCACAAGTGAAAGTCAGATCACCATACATACGCAGATTCAATTATAAGCAATATCATCTCATAATATGTCTGGGCTCCTATGGAAAGGCACCAATTGAGGACCTCCGCTCTAACCTTTTAAATAATTCACTATATTCCTCCTACTCACTCAAAAAAAACAAAAACAAAACAAAAAAAAACAAACGTTCATATTTCATAGCACACCCATGAATATGGACTTATTTGCATTGCCGCAGTTACCATCCTTGCATTGGGGAGCTCAAACTTTGATCCAAATCTGTCAATAACACACACACACACACACACACACACACACACACACACACACACACACACACACACACACACGCACACACACACACACGCACACGCACAAACGCTCTCTCTCTTTCCTGCGCTACCTCCTTCTCGTTTGTTTCTCAGCCAAAGTGCTGTGATCCATCCTGCGAGAGTTACAATGCATGAAAGGCATGCTAAGTTGTCCTTGAACTGCTCCTCCCAGCGGGGATCACGCGGCGTTATGCGGCTCATCGGCGTCCCCGGCACGCCGTTAAAGACAGCGCCCAATGATAGATGAACGTCGCTCGCTCATCAAAACCGTCACCGCCCTTTCCCCGGCGTCATCGCCCCCGGTTCAACTCATGTTTGACATGTCTGACAATGAGGCATGCAAAAAAAAAACAAAAAACTGTCAAGCTGGTGTTGGCATACAAATAAAACAAGTATTTGGTCATGTTTTATTTTTGTTTGATGATTTAGCCTTAATAAACCACTGCAATAAAGTCACAGATGGTGTAGTGGTCCACTCGCCTGACTTCAGGGCAGGCAGCATGGGTTCGGTTTCCACTCCATGATTGTATGAATGATAGTGTGCAAGGCTCCAGATGATCTGTTTTACTAGGAACACGGGGGCCCCTAACCTAAGTCGAAATATAATGACACACATTGTCACAACTTGAAAAGTAAATAGTCACTCCATTCATTTCCACGATTCATGTTTCAGGGCCTTCTGGATACATTTTAAAGAAGTGGTTGAATCAGTATAGCTTCTGGAGTAAAATTGTAGCGCGATATATAGATGCCACACGATGCGCCAAAGGACTACATTTGTCGAAATGAAATGCCTCAACTTACTCCAATAGTTCCTTGGCACAGAAATACTCGGATTGCTTTAGCCTGAGCACTAAAACAGCAAATAGGTGAGTTTTTGTCAAATAATTGAACATCAGTTTTAAAAAAAACGGAATAGGCGAGTTTGCAAATGCCAAACTGTATATACTACGTTTCATTGTCCTTCACTCCACTTCGAAAATAGTACTGCAGGAAATTGTAAAAAAAAACAAAAAACAAAACAAAACGATACACAATGGATGCATCGGTCAAAGAAAAAGATGCTCATGAGCCAATTGAAACAATTAATGGAATCATCCATTCGAGAACTATTTCTCAGTGACAGCCCCAGTTACAATAATGATCTGCTGAACTAGAAATAAAACCTGGAAACACATCAATACAATGTGAATGCAATCTTCCTTTCATTCAATTTGCGGCTTTTTTTCCACCATCGACTTTTGTGAGTAGTCAGTGGGGGCGGATCGCCACAAGGACTCCGGCTTGTCTGTGTGCATGTGCGTGTGTGCATAGCTGCAGGTCCTACAGCAACAACAGCGATGCCAAACTGCTGGAGGACCGGAGCAGCACTCCCACTCCCAGCTGGTGAGTAGAAGGGGTGGGACGGCACTGGAAGGATCCGGCACGAGCGCCAGCTTTCTTTGGCAGCCCGATTTCCTCATGGACTTCGGCACTGGAATATTTGTGTGTTGTAAGAAAAACAAAGCAAACCATGGCGTTTTTGTTGTTTTAATAACAGGGGCCTGCCATGAATTATTCAATGCAAATAGATACTTGCTTGGGATTCAATTCTTTTTTTTTTTAAGCTCCAAGCACTAATGTGTGCAGTTGCCATGCACGACTAGAATGCCTCAAATCCAACCACTTAAACGTCTCAAGTTTGAGACGTCTGCCGAACAATTTCCACGAAAGCCTTCTTGCTGAAAAACGAATGAACTCCATTTTATTTCATGAAGTGGCCGCACAAAAGAGATAAATATTATCGTATAAAAACGTACCTGGACCCAGACGATCTTATTTGCTCAATGTACAGCACTTTGTACGCAGCGATGGCTGTTTGAAAGTGCTTAAATAGAGTTGAGTTGAGTTATTTCATGCAATCACTTGTCGTGAAACCGATTCAATTCAACAAAAACTTTTGTTCAGTGCAGTGGCCTTTAAGCGCTTTCGAGTGTTGTTTATGCGCTCGAGAGTGAAAGCCATTTTCATGAGAGTGACCTACAACAGCAATAATATGACAAAAAAGTGTTCAAATGGCTTCCCGCGTCTACCCGATCGCACTCATCAGCGCAAATAGCGGCTGCAGAGCCATCAGGCTGCAAATGTCTCCTCCACTCTGCACTTAAGGAGCGCTAAAGAGTACATTGGGTTCCTTTTTCCTTGTCTCGTATGCATGAAAAGCGTGCTGAGGAAACACACGGAGATCTTTAATTGAGCACAGAAATGCTCATGAGCCTTGGTTGATGTTTCTCCTCTTTTGCTTCGGTTGTGGCCATTTTCGTCACATACTGACAATCCACAAAGATTTGGGGTTTTTTTGGGGGGTTTTTATGCGCTTCTACGACTGGGTCAAGTTTTTATGGAACCGCAACATCAGTTCTTTTCATCAGTACAAAATACCCGTACATTTAACACACATTTAACCTCTCAAATTCCAGTTGCACAATGTGTAGTAAGACTTTGCAAAGCTGCTTTTACTTTGGTGAATGGTGACCAGACAAGCAAATGAATCATCCATCCAACAATACATCCATTTTCTGATCCGCTTTATCCTCAAAAGGGTCAGGGCGTGCTGGAGCCTATCCCAGCTGTCTTCGAGCAGTAGGCGGGAGACACCCTGAACCGGTTGCCAGCCAATCACAGGACACACAGAGACGAACAACAATCCGCGCTCGCACTCACACCAAAGGGACAATTTGGAGTGTTCAATCAACCTGCCATGCATATTTTTGGAATGTGGAAGGAAACCGGAGTACCCGGAGAAAACCCAACGCAGGCACGGGGAGAACATGCAAACTCCACACAGGAAGGAATCGAACCCGGTACCTTTGCACTGTGAGGTCGACGCGCTAACCGCTCGACCACCGAGCCGCCGCAAATGATCAGTTTCCAAAAAAGTTGGTGATTATTGAAAACAAAAATGGAGGTGGACACAATTGGCCAGCATGGAGCCCAGAGGCTTCACAAGCGGCTTTGCACACAAAAACCCACTGTAGCATATTCTTCCCTTCATTTGTGTTCTTTACAAGTCTTGCTCATTCGCCCGTCATGCCCTCCGCTAATTAACGAGCGTCTCTGTGTTTAATGCAGGTATCGCGTGCTGTTTACATCCGCGCGGGCACAAAAGACGATTTTAAAAAGAAATATGACAGCCAGCACGGCCCGCAGCTCGCAGCCATCTAATCACCAATTAAACAGTAATCACTGAGAGACGAGTGCGTTGATACTGTAAACCAATAAATTAGGCATACATAATTAATGCCGGCGTTATGAAGCGGGCGGGAAAATTGCGCCGGCTTCTCCAACTGTGAGATGGCGGCTGTCTTTAATGCGAATGATATCGACACACGAATCTCCCTTTATCGCTTTTATGTTATATACATGCATTATCATTGTCAACAATGACATCTTTCTCAATCAGAGTGCTCTCATAACATGTTGCTCTTGAGAAACGCTGACAGCAGAGGAAAAAAAACAAACATTTAACGATAAGCAAAAAGCTGATAGCAAAGATAAGGAATAATTAATTGCATTTGCATCCGTGCACACCCCCCGTAGGGACAAAATCTAAATGAATCTGAAGGCAGTGTAGTTAATATAATTGGGCGAGAGTAAATAGAAACACGGGTGAGACGCATGTTCCACGAACGGAAGGTAAATGCCGATAGGAAAAGAAAACCTATTTGGGCAGTTCGGTACCAAATCAAACGGTCCGTGGACCGATGCAGGAAATTGTCCTCTGTGGATTTTTCCACGTACAGTTTTCTAAAATCCAGCCGACTGTGAGACCTCGAAGGTGTCTGTGATTTGTGGGTGGGGTCAGCAGAAAGAGGAAGAGAATTGCGAGCGTGCTTCTCCTGTCAGCTGACGTTTGAGAGAAATATTGGTTGGATGTTTTCTTTGGGTTGGCCCGGTGGTCTAGTGGTTAGCGCGTCAACCTCACAGTGCAGAGGTACCGGGTTCAATTTCAGCTCCGGGCTCCCTGTGTGGAGTTTGCATGTTTTCGCGGGGCCTTCGTGGGTTTTCTCCGGGTACTCCGGTTTCCTCCCACATTCCAAAAGCAGTGAAATAACGTGAAGGCTACCCCTATTTAAGTTAACAAAGGGCAATTACATGTCATGTAGTGTTTATTGTTTTTATTATTTATGTAATTCTCGTCGTTGGCATCCATTAGGAAATCGGCGCTTGGACCAGCAGTGAAAAGCCAACTTTGAAAGCAATTATTCTGTGGTATAATAACAACCAAGCATGACTTTTAAACACGTCGCTAAATTACATGAGCAATGCGGCTCTAATTCTATAAATTGCTGTTTAGCATAGCGCATGCTAATGTACCATTAGCATGCACAAGTGTGTCAGGGATAATCCAACCAATTCTATTCAAAAATTCACTGTGCATCATTTACATGTATTTCAAAAAATAAATAAAATGATATACATGGCCCGCAGGGAGAATGTTTGCAATGCCATAATTTATAGATTGCAAAGCAGATCAAGGTCTTGCGTGTCTCTTAATTGCGCGAGCAGACTACATTATCATTTTAAATAGCGCGGCACGTCTTTTTGGATCAGCTCTTTAGGGCGTCCGATACCTCGACGTGTGGCACATTTGACACGCGACGTCAATACGAGGAATATAAATGAGGCGCGAGGCACTACGGCGGATATAACATCATTAGCGCCACCGCAGAATGGCTAATAAGCAGCACAAACCCAAAGGAAAAAAAAAAAGGATCTTCTAATCTGATGCATTCATTTCAGGAAAAATAAGGGCTTCTCAGGCCTTCTGTGGTTTTTGTTTCCATCCTCCAGAGCCAGAGTCCTGTGGGTGTTTTATCCTCCGTCACACCATGCAAATCATCTCACGTGTTTTGTGCACTGACAAAAAAATATATATATTTTTAAAAAAAGCAGCGGGGCAGATCACATTAAACCTTTCATGCTGAGCCAAGTTACAGACTCGGTGATTGGAACGATAGCCAATTAGGAAGCATCCTGAAACTCACCTGTTGATCCGACAAATTATTCAGGATCAATTCATCTTTTGTGATTAGGCCCATTTTCTCCTCAAAAAGTACAAGTGGGTTCATGTGGACCTTTCATCTCCTTGAAGGCAAGCGAGTCTGCAGAATCGAGGGTTTGTTTGACAAACGGCCGTCATGTTAACAACTTTTAATGGGGGGCGGGGGTTCATCCGAGCTCCAAAACCGACAACCACAAAAAAAAAAAAAGGCCAGTGAAAGAAGAATCAGTCTTCAGTCTTCTATCATCAAGTAGTCTCTTTCATCACCGCCGTCTCCTACCTTTTCTCCAGCAACACATTGTAAAGTTGCTCCTACAGTACAGAACTTCAGCCATAGCGCTTTTATGGTTTTACTAACAACCAGCAAGGGAACGAGGACCCAAAATGCATGTTTCAAAGCACAAAACAATAACCCGGCATCCAAATGAGCCAACAACTCCAAAGCAAAAAAGTTTGGGATGAAGTTTAATTAAAAAAAATCCAACAGAGAAGCAAAGTAGCAGCATGCGGCAAGATCCTGAGTGTGTTTTGTGAGTTTGCGACAATTAAAAGTACCAAACGGGCTATTAAAGGAAGTGACAAGTAATAAATGAGCACTCAGGTTTGCACATACAAAACCACTCGGAGACAATACTGAGCTTATGTTAAAGACGGAAAATTAAAGCCGCGATGGAAGCTTTTTGGAACCGCCCATTTTTAAAAGACACCTCAATTTAAAGTTTATACTGTGAAACTAAACACAAAAGAGAGACAATTACACATTGCGTACCTAAACAACCGCTTAGCTTAGCCTTCCAAGTCTCCTAACGGCATCTACTGTATGTCAAAGTACGATAACCCTGAAAAAGAAGCGAGAGTCCCAGTCATATATTCTTTATCCTCTGTGAAAAACGAATGATGTTAGTGCTGTACTGATGAGCTGAGAGGAGTTTAGATGTGTCACTGAACCATATCTTCATCTGTTGTGTTTTGTACTGCAGGCACACTAGAAAGAACAGCGTTTTGTGATAAAAAACAAAACAAATTGTTGGATTCTTTTTAATTACATCTACTCCTGACACAATTGTATATTTTTTAAAACGTACAATGCATTAATATTTGCAAAATATTAAGGCAAACAACGCCACAGACGCAATTTTAACATTCGTGACTGCGATTCCATTCAGTTAGTGTCGACGTCATTCCGGCGACCTTAAACAAAACAAACAAAAAAAAGTTCAAGGACCTCCCAGCAGAGGGTGTCCGGTCAAGGGCTCGGCTTACAGAAGCATTCTTTTCCAAATCAATATCCCGGCAGCCTGCAGCTTCGAAAGAAGACTAATTTCATTATCAATCCATGCAAGTAATGATCTCATTAATTCACTCTTGAATCATTTTCAGCTGAGTGGATATTAACCTTTTGCTCGTAATCATTAATTTTCCACCGGAGAGGTGTGGCCGTGTTTGTGGCGCAAACAACACAACAAGTCCTGACATTGAAGGAGCTCCTGCGTGGTGCGTACCAGCTGACTTCTCATGCTCCGATGATCAATGCATCGATCGGCCTCGCAAGTGAGCTAATCTCTCACCCCACACTAGCTGGCTTGTGCCCCAAAGGTGACGGGCGTGTGTGCGTGTGTGTGCGTGTGCGCGGGTGCATTTCGGGGCTTTTGTGTGGTTTGCTCATGCATAAATGGTGAGGACAATTATCATGCTCTGAATACTTTGCAGAAGGCTAGCAGGGATTACAGTGCGATTTGACTTCACTTCTTTTCCGTGTTAAAAAAAAAACAAAAAAAAAAAAACAAAGGCTGCCTTGTACTTTGAAAACGGGCGTGAAGATGCCGATTTATGCTTTCCTTTCACCTAACTATTTTCACCGACTAAAAACTGGAAATCAGGAGGTTTTTTATAGCTCTGTAGTCACAGCACGCTCCCGGTATCGCGATCGTTTCGTGTAAAGTGTTCATCTCAGCTGTTTTCCTAATGTTGGCCTTATGAAAATATCAAAATATGTTGTCTTTGCGGCAACACGACACAACCAACAACCAGCGGATGAGCTCCAACAAAACCAGAAACAGGAAACTCAAGCAAGAGCACGATAGGGAAAAATCTTGCCTGGTGGTGAAGAAAAAAAAAAAAAAAACAAAGCCAAAAGAATCTAGTTGTAGTCTTGTTAATACTGCAGTGAACCTGCAAAATTCATCGTCTTTGTCAAATCTCAACCTGAAACTGAAACTCGGCTGTGACCAAAAACTCTAACTTGTCTTTAAATGTGAGCAAATGTGAGATGCTAGTTTTTGAAGGGGCTTTTTTTTCCCCCCCCAATCCAAATCTTCTAACGTGGCCAGAGTGAAACACAGTAGAGGCAAATTTTTGCCTGGTGAATGGGGGATTGTTCGTGTTCAGTTGTTACTGTATGCTCACTTGTTGACTTGGAACAAATTGTTCAATAAAGGGGTCCCAGTGGCCGTTTTAGGCTTTAACTCAATCCCCAATCGATTCTAACAATAAGGTTGGGGTTATAAAGTTCAGTAAAGATTGAAAAAAAACCCTCAATAACATTATTCCAATACAATTTTAGGGTTTGTTGTTTACAAGGATGTGCATAATAGTATCTTTATTTTTTGGCCTAAGTAATTGTGAGCATTTTTTTTGGATATTGTTAATCATTTATTTTTAAGGCTAATGTTGTATGATGAGTTTATTGATAGAAGAAATTAAGGAAGGGACGTGTACCGTGTCCAAATTTGCTGCATGTTATGCTCCCTAAACCCTGCAAATAGTTGACAGCATTGCCATGTTTCAAATCCGACCTCACCATCCACAACATAGTTTTTTTTTCTGCCACATCTCTTCTCTCTCTAGATCTTATCCTTGGGGTTTGTTTGGAGTTTTTTTTTTTTTTTCCCTGCAGAGAGGGCTCACAGAGGTGTCAGTAAAGTGGAATGATGGAGGTGAGGCCTCGTGTGAGGGGCACTGAAAGCATAGACGAGAGCATACAATGCATTATGTAGTATATGGACCATATTGTATTAAAATGCAGCGTGCATCAGCGGCAAAGATGCCCCGCATCACAGTTGGACGCGCACACTTGCGCGGACAGATGTGTGCCTGTGCGAGAGAAGATTTGCGTCAAGCTGCTCTTTATTACCTCTCTCAAGTCACACGGGGCTGATGCAGAGACATGGTCATTATTAGTGTTGTGTTTTTATGTCAAAAGGAAGCTATGGTGGTGGGGGTGTGGGGGAGGGCCACGGTTAAAAATGTACTGTATTATTTGTTTGCTTTTCCACTTGGATGATGGATGTCTTCTCTATCTTTGATTAAATTGCTTCGAAAAGAAAAGTTACACGTTCCAATTGGGCGTCTGAGCAGAAATGTGCAATAGACACAATGAGGCAAATTTTGGACTGTTTGTAAAAGTGAATGATTGTTTGATTATACACACATACATACATACATATATACATACATACACATACATACATATACACACACACATATTTAAGCGGGCCATGTCAGACAGAGAGACAGACAAATGATGAAACAATTTCACATGTATTAACAGCTGAGACAAATGACCAAATTCAGTTGTTCTATATAAAAACTGTATAGCCCGGAAGGCAAAAACAGTGTCGAAGCACAAACGCCATTCTATTTGCCTGATGTGGCCAAATACATAAGAGACACTGCAGACAAGGTGATGTCAAAATTTCCGGGCAATGAAAGTCTTTCCATGTTATGATGCCAACAGAAAACTATTTCACATCTCATTTTTATGGGCGGTGGCAAGAAACGACACCCCGTACAGCCGCACGCTACGCACAGAAGCCGTCGCTGCGCCGAAAAGAAATGAAATCCACCCTTTATGTAGAACAGTTAGCAACTTTGCTAACGTGTTTGCTTTTGCGTTACCTCAATTATCTTTTCTGGATCTCATCCATCCATTCTCACTTGGACTCTGAGTTGCTGGGCAAATAATAAATAAATAAATAAATATAGAAAAACCCTCCGACTGAATCATTCATTGACAGGAAAGACATCAATGCGTCGTTCCCCCAACCTAGCGGTTGCGGCCGACATCCCGATGCTGACAGAGCATAAATGAGGCGGGCGCTCAAAGACATGTCAAATTCTGGCCCCCAGCAAAAGCAAACTTGGACGAGCGTAACGTTGCAGAGCTCGCCAGAGACGTACAGTCGGCGCATACAAACATCAATAGCTGCTTACACTGCTGTGGTAACATCAACATTGCTGTCACATTTTACCGGTGGTACTAAAGGGTTTCGGGGTATTAAAGTGCATCTGGTAGGTGTGTGTGGGGGTGAGGGGGGAACAATAGCCTTGGATGCATCCCGATGGGAATATGGCTGGAGCTGCTTTCGCGTAATGAACCTTCTCGGGATTAAAGTATCCACGCGGCCATCTCGCCGGGCGTGCTGTCAAAACAACAAGACGTATGATAATGCGTGCAACAAATGAGGCCATCTCTGCATTGCAAACGTCAATGTGCTCATTTTTAATCACGAAAACACAAAGCGACTCTTGTTAGGGAGGATTCGGCCGTTAGGCGAGCAGAAATAATACAGACGCACAGAGGAGGAGATAGAAGAACTCCACATGGGAGATTTAAAAGCATATGCATTCGCAGCAATATGCACCAAAAAAAAAAGAGGAAAAGAGTGAGGAATGCTTATCATTTAATTGCGTAGGAAGCTGTCAGTATGTGACATCAGCTCAGATAGTCAGATGAGACAAATACTAAAAAAGAAAACAAAAAAACAAAACAAAACAATGAATGTTTAATGGAAATGTGGTGCAAGCAGGAAGTGGCGGCGGTAGGGAGATGGGGAAATATTATTTACATTCATCATAATATGACCTTTAGTCGGGACAACTTTTATTATTTCAGCTAAGAATTTCCATTGTGTTTCTTGGAACTTTACACGGGAAAATTTAGTGCGCGTGTATGTATGTTGATTATTGCACTCATAATACATTTTATATATATTGTGCTTTCCAAGCCACCCAAGGGCAGTCTACATTAAAACAACACGGAAAAAAAAAAAAAAAAAGGACAATAAAAAGTAAAAGCAGTAAAAGAAGAAGAATCCAAACAGCACACAGAAACTAAATAAGCCTTGCTGTTAATTCCTGTAAATTCTTTCATGCACCCTGTAAACTGATAACATGATTAGCTGTCCACTGTAGTAACCGCTGTAGTAACGTCAGTAAAATCAGTCATTCCGACTCACACTGCCAGTGATGTTGTATTTCTACATTTGTCAGTATAATGGACGAAATCATAATGTCAATTTCTGCCAATAAGAGCTTAAAAATGATTCCAAGGGAACGAATGTATTTATCATTTCTGCCCTCCCTCCTACCGACAGCTGTTACTCCAATTAGTACCGGAATAACGCATGAAAAATCTTTTGAAATAAATGAACAAGCTCTCTGACATTGTCAATCAGCGTATTCTGTTTGTTCTGGATTCGAATGAAACCGTGCAGGTGGAATTAATGAAGCGTCCACATGTGAACGCGTGTCAGGGCGTGCAACGGTGATTATTTATAATCATGACTGAAGTTAACGCCCATCGCGGCCACTCCTACCGTGAAAGGAGGACGAGAACACGCTTTGCCGTTCGCTGTGGGCCAATGAGTTTCACATTGTTTCTTGGAAAAACAACAACACAAAATTACCCCGATCCCAAATCCAATGTGCAATTACCTCCAACAAGGAGGTTCTGAGTGATTAACGATGAAGTTCACACCGAAATAGAAACAAGTGAATTTAAGCCATCATAAAACGATTTTAATGGGTGACTTTCCGCTCATGTCACATGATTAACATTCATAGCGGTGTGAAAGGATGTTAAGCGGTGTTAATTTTTAGACTGTACTTCAAGTGTGACGAGGAGTGACAAATTGACATGGAAAGACTGAAGTCAAGTGTAAATAACAGCTCGTGGATGTTCAATGATTCATTTTTATCCCGCGAATGAAATCAGAAGTTTGTCTTACTCTCTCCCCAAAAGACCCTCTGTTGTTTTAGCAGGCTAAAAAAATGCAAGCGGAGCTTTTCAAGAAGCATATCGTCGTCAAAACCGGGGCGTTTGTGTAGCGAAGGTCCAATTATGAGATTATTTTCTTCAAATTGAAATCCAGGAAATACACAGCCAGGGGATATCATTCGGCCAATCAAATGGTTCATTTCGCAGCGGTTTCGCGAGTGGAGCAAGTGGGTGCGTATGAGACAGGCAAGCGGTGAGTGATGAAGCTAGTCAGTCAAAATGGTTCACGTCGCACTTGAAAACATTCTGGAAATGTGATCGGAAATACCAACTTATTTGTTTAAACCAAATTTTCTTTCACAAATGTGTCAGTTTTCCAGTGTGGGGAAGTAACAAGAAATATTGTTGCATCTGCCATTTGGATATAAATATTTGATCGCGAATTACAATGCATGCCCTACATGACAATGTTCCTGATCTGGGCTTGAAGACATTTTCCAGGAGGCGAACCTGTTTAACTTTTAATCGAGAGGGCGTGTGGTAGACCCGGAGTACGCGTTCAACAAATCACCTTTTGCGGCAGTTTGCATCAGGGCGAGGCGTTGACACAAAATCAACGGCGTCCGCAGATGACGAGGTCAAAAGGAGAGGGCGAAGGACTATTAATTAAAAGTCAGTGCGCGATACGAGTCGAACCGCGGCCCGTCCGCTCGTTTCTCGGCTGACAAAGAATCATTACGTCGGATGTCAGCGCAGATCAATATTCTGACAGGGTCGGAACCAGAGGTCCTCGCCCAAACCTGTGCGCCGACTGGAAACCTGAAACGGCGTTCAGGCTTCGGGATGAGGTCGAGTCGACGTCCCCGACCGGGCGGCTCAGACGGGCCCGATGGCTAGTCTGCACCGGCGAGACATCATTAAAAGTCTTTCTTAGCGCTTTGCTGTGCATAATTCATACGCGGGCCGCTGAAATATAAATGTTGCTGTGTTGCAGAAAGTCTGCGAGGCGCGAGAAATGAGGGGGGTCCCCCGCAACGAGACGAAAACCAACCGACGAGGTGGGGCTTCAAACGAGAACGTAAAACTGAGCGGGAAAATCTGCTTTTCATGGAGATTCGCTTCTGTGTGGAGGAGTAACGAGCACCTTATACTTTGTCGCCTCATCAACATGCATCTTGATGGACTCCTGTTCATTTTTTTTTTTTTTTTTGTGCTGGCTGATGAACATGTCTGGAAGAATCAGGTCTTTGTGAGCTCAAGACGCCTTTCACTGCAAATTATTCATTTGTAAAACAAGGAACAGTCTTGTTTTGGTCATGAATAACACAATGTGAGTGAAGGTTTTTTTCGAGAGCGAGCTGTCCAAGATAAAGCAGCACCAGAAGTGCACCAGGGGTGATTTGAAGGCCAATTCTGCAGGCTGTATATTTTATCTCCTTTCACAGATGTTCACCTGGCTTTAAATCAGGAATTTAAGATGATATCGCATCATTTCGGTGAAGTCCACCATTTTAGTGCCAATGTATATAATACGAAATGCCATAAAAGGGCGAGCAAATTTGGATAGAACAACAACAACAACACATGTAGACAAACCATATAACAATATTTGCATGTATATATTCTTAATCCTCTGCAGAAAACTAATATTACTGCTGTACTGAGAAGCCCGGGCTGCAGCAGATATCATTCTCTTCTGGATTAGGTCATGCAGTTTAAATAATACAGTGGACCCTCGCTATAACGCGCTTCACCTTTCACGGCTTCGCAGTTTCACAGATTTTTGAATGTTATTTTTTAGTGCATTGTGTTCTACATCCTGATTGCTCTAAGTGGCTGTAGACCAATGTCAAAAGTCTCCGCGCCTCGTCTCTGAACAGCAGGGGTGCCCAAACTTTTTGGACCGAAGATTTACTTTCCAAGCAACGAAACTCCCGCAATTGACCCGTTTCCGTATGTGCACGGATCCACACACAAACGCGCGTGTGCATGGATACATGCCATGACGAGCAACAGCCATAACGGCCCCGAAGATGAAAGAAACTGAAAAAAATAATGTCGATGCAAGAGTTTGTGAGTTTGTAAAAAGGAAATCACTGCCTACCGTAGTAGAGACCTAACACGGAGACATGGGATGCATTTTTACTGTTTTAAAATGCTCCTCCTGGCGCTCCAGATGACTTTGAATGAGAATAGTAATTTTTTATAAAAAAATGATATCGCCCAACATTTCCCCATAACTATATTCTTCTCCCGAGTTGAGCTTCACACCACAGCCCGCATTGATAGCGAGGCAGAGCAACTTTGTAATCGCCGTGCTGCCCCCGTGATCTGGATGACCGCTCGCATGACTTTCAGGATCTTTGCCTCGCAGCTTGGCGCGCACTGATCCCAAAAGAATGACTCACCGCCCTGCCTCACTTTCGCACGTGCCCTCGGAATTCCTCACGAGTTGGCCCGCTTTCAAAGCCACGCTTGAAACATGATGTGTCAGCGAGCATCGTGTTGACGATGCCTCGCGCCAAGCATCACTTACTTAGCAGTTTCACTCCCACCAGCTGTTTCCACGCTGACGCGCAATGACGTCGTAAAAGGGGACGAAGGTAAAACTAAGTGGACGGGAGACTGATTAGTGGCGAATCTCCTCAAGGCGGCCTTGAGAGCAACTTTCTCGCCATCTCATTAACGACGCCCGTGGAGCTCATGCGCTATGATGCTCGCTCATTTTACCATTGCTGTCATAACAGCGCGGGTGGAATGTAGCGCATAATGAATAATACACCGCCAGACCAACAGCGGGGTAATTACAGGATAATGAATGCACCTGCATTTTGCCAACAATGTCAGGGAGGAGGGAGAAAGTAAAGAAGAAGAAAAAAAAAAAAAACAACTTACAATCTGCTGGAAATCTGCTCTGCTCATCCCAAGACAACTGTAACACACACTCACGCACCCTCAGAGTACAGGAAGGAAAAAAAAAATGTTTTCATACAAACCAAATTCCAATTAGGTTGGGAAGTTGCATTAAACAGCTTCAGCTGTTAAAGAGTCCCGACTCCATTGTCGTATTTTACGCTTCATAATGCGTGACACATTTTCAATGGGAGACAGGTCTGGACTGCAGGCAGGACAGTCTAGTACTCACACACTCTTTTACGAGGAAGCAACACTGTCGTAACAGATGGAGAATGTGATTTGGTATTGTCTTGCTGCTGCAAGAGCGTCCATGAAAAAGACGATTGGATGGCAGCGTATGTTTCTCCAAACCTGTAGGTGCCATTCAGCATTAATGGGGCCTTCACGGATCCTGGCTTTTGAACTCCATCCATAACGGTCCAAATGACATGACGTCCACGATGTCCAAACACAATTTAAAATGCGGACTCATCAGACCACAGAACGATTTTCCACTTTGCATCAGTCGATCTTACATGAGCTCAGGCCCAGAGAAGTCGGCAACATTTCTGGGTGTAATTGATAAATTACTTTTCATTTGCATCGTAGAGTTTTAAGCTGCACTTACGGATGTGGCACAGAACTGTATTTAATGACATTGAAGTGTTCCTGAGCCCATACGGTGACACCCTTTAGACATTTTAGCGATAGTTCCCTGGATTCTCCTCCTCTCTCCTTGCATTAGCTACAAGTTGATTTCCCATTTTTGCATGTCATGTACATTTGATATCGGAGATACTTCAACAGGGTGCATGCATCCTTTTAAAATGAGTCGTGACTACAACAACACTAAACTAACTGTTAACTCAACAGCATCAAAACGGAGACGTATAAGTGCAGCTGTAACTGAAAAAGAGTCCAGTGGCTTTTTAGGCTTCCACAAATGCTGTATATGTGGGGAAACTAGTATCTGAGCCAAGGACCTTGCCCCGGACAATCCTTCAAAGTAATTGAGGCGGGATGATGATGACAGTTGAGAAATGCCGAGCCGCGCCGGCGAGGATACATCACTGGCTAAAATTGTCGCCATATTGACCCCGTTGAAAAGAATGAACTTCATTCTCAACACAGAGGTAGGAACTCACACAACAGGCAGCCCGCGTGAGCTTTTCAATGCTGCATGTCGGGAAAACGGACGCAGCTGGCGTCGACACAGCTCGTGCATCTCGCTTTAACCGTCACACGAGCGCGGCGAGAAGTCAACCGTTGCAAACGCAATAAAACTCCAGCTAAACTTCGACAACACGTGATAACGGCGGGGGTCTTACTGCTTTAGAACGAGTGTCCGCTTAATTGCAGTTTGAGTTGGGTAAATATTCATGCTCACAGTAAACATTGCAAGCAAGAACTTGTCAATGATAAAAAACACATAACATGAATACTGTATTCCTACAAACACTTCTCAAACAAAGCATCCCATAAAACACAAACAAGAAAGAATTCCACGATTCATAAAGCTTCTTGTCGTCACTTACCTCCTAAAATATAGCCGCCGTCTTTGTCAAAGGCCTCCCCACAATTTCTATCTGTGGGGCGCGAGAGGTATGACTGTTGCTTCGGGTTCATATCCCGGACGAGCCCTGTACTTATTCCTGGGGCGCTGTTAGCAGCCTCTTCATCTCTTGTGACCTAAGATCAACAGAGATATGAAAACCAGTTCAACAGACCGTAATCCAGTTAAGGATTTCATGCTTGCTGACAAATGCGTGAGTGTGATTTACCGTATTTTCTCGACTATAAGTCGCTCCTGAGTATAAGTCGCACCATCCATAAAATGCATAATAAAGAACAAAAAAAAACATATAAGTCGCACTGGAGTATAAGTCGCATTTTGGGGGGAAATTTATTTGATAAAATCCAACACCAAGAACAAAACTGCGACTTATAGTCCGGAAAATACGGTAAATCACACTCAGATATTCAAAATACCTCTTATAGTGTGTACAGTTCTTTTTTTCTGGAACATTTATTTTGTGCATGCAATACTTTGTTTTTCTTTCTACCCCCACCCCCCTTCAATTCTGCTGCTGAAGATTGCAAATTTCCCCAGTGTGGGACAAAAACGGTTTTCTTATCTTATCTTATTTTATCTTATATTCCAGAACATAAAATAAGTTTGTAGCATTGACATGCTTTTCAAGCAGTGACTCACAAAAAACTGTAAGCTAATGCTGAGTTGTTCCCGTTTTGCCAAGGCTAAACAGTCATTTTACAATAAGTGCACAATCTAGCGCGTTCCACTTATACAATTCTGCCTGGAAAGACAACAGCGTTCAGTTTTGACTGCAGCTGTCAGAGTCATTTTCATAATATTGCGATTGTACTTCTTCATTCAAACAATTTGGATTCTCTGCCCGGTTGCTTGCCTGCTTGTGAATATTCAATTTGAGAGAAGATTCCTTTCGAATTACTGAGGCCAGTTGGGCTCCACTGCTTTGCTGAGGCGTCACTGTCCAGATGCTTTGCGGCTCCACGGCGCCGCACACCACTGATCTTGATTACGCGGAGCTTTCAGATATCGCGTCGACGCGCCATAGCTGCAAATAAAAAAATCAGCTTCATTAAAAAAAAAAAAAAAAAAGACTTCGCCACCTTCCACAAACACACACATGTCAATGCAATGCTCCAGATCAAGTTAGTCACAATTCGACATCATGCACGACTTGGCGTTAGCAACGCGGCGGTGCCGCGATTGACGTTTAGCCGCCGGGAAAATCACGGCACGCTTAAGCAGTGACGGGACAACCCGTCAGCTCCGCCACGTTCACTGGCTGGAAGCCAACCATCCTTCCCCGTGATGTTTCCACCTTTTTTCTGGATGACTTTTTTTTTTTCCAAATGAAATGTGATCTCCACCTCTGACTGCACAAAATCGAAAATACTGAATTTGTACAGCCCTGTCTGAGGTGTCAATCACCGTGAATTAGCCGGGATGGCGAGGGGAAAGGCGGCGGTTCCGGTTGGGCTACTGTTTGACAAAAGTGAAAAATGACGCCGTTTGCTGCTGTTCCGTGCTCACGTTGAGGCTTGAATAGGTGCGCGGTAAAACAATGTCAAGTAACAATGTTCACAATGGACTTGGCTGAAGGAGGCCGTTACAGACTAAATGAACTTCCCATCACGGCGAACAAGGACTCAATAGGTGTTTCTCGTCATTTACAAACAGCCACTCAAAAGCGGTTCAAATGAAAAAAACGACGTTGCCTCAGGCTTTGAGCATCTAAATATAGTTCAACTCTTTTGATTATTGGCTTGTCTACATTTTGTTGGCCATTATCGTCATTGGCATTATTAATAGGGTTACAATGGAATGCCAAAAGTCACAATTTTCAGGTCACGGTTCATTCGCATTGGGGTACAGTGAAGGAGCAAAAAGCAAAACACGGTATTGCTTTCGTGTAAACAGGAACACACAAAAGGTTTTATATCATTTCATCCAGATGCAACCGCTGTCTTATTAGTCAGTCAGGAGTTTCCCCGCCTTAAAAAACAAGCTCGTGAGACTCCATCCAGAAATCTGGATCAAAGATTCAAGCCTAAAAAAAAAAAAAAAGACAGTTGGATGTGGTTATTAGCGGCGCTGTCCTGACAGTAACTACGATTCCCACAGAAGTGACCTCTTCTTTTACTCTTTGACGTAGTCAAACAAATCAGAACAAGAATATAAAGCAGAACAACTTGGAAGCGGGGGGTTCTGTGGAGGTGTCGGCGTGGATCAGTTTGATTTGCCGCCACGATCCGTGAAGCGGGAGGCCGTGCTCAATTAAACGGTTTCCTCTGACACACACTATCCAGTACAGCTGGTACCAAAGCTGTAGTCCATTCACCGTCTTCTTCTTCTTCTTCTTCTCGACACCATCGTACAATTAGAGCGGCAAAGAATCACCAGCTGTCCGCTGATTCTTTCATCCGTCGTCTGCGGACGGTGTGACCAAAGTCTAGCGTGAGACGCTGAGTACTTCATGTCCTTGACAGTCCATCATGTACCTCCTTAATATTGATTCAACCGGCTTGCGCAATTTGGAAAGTTTGCGTCCAGCTCATCCCTAAATAAATGAAACTCTCAAAAGAACGATTGTGTCTTCGAGTACAAAGTGTGCCGTCGAGCAAAGGAAAAGGCAATCAAATACAAAGCAAGATAAAAAAAAAAAAAGAATTGCGTATTAAATAAATACTAAAACCTGTGTTGACTTTAAAAAAAAAATCATAAAGAATTTCTGGACTTCTTTTTCCTCACTGGCCATCCTACTTGGCACAATATTATTCAATGTCATTATATTATTATTATTATTATTATTATTATTATTATTATTATGTTGTCGTTGTTGTTGTTGTGGTGGTGTTTGATGTTTAACGTTTGCATTTGATTATGCACATCACTTTGTTTAAGCTGCATTATTTTGAAGTGCTCTATAAATAAAGTTGAGTTAAGCTTATTTGCTACATTTCTACGCCGGGTTCGTTATTAGCATTTCATAGCCGTGCGGCTGCTGCCCCTGGAGGCTCTTACAGCGTTATCTGCTCTTTGTCAACACGCGGTCTTAATTAGAGATTTTAATTAGAACCCTTGCATTAGTGTGCGTTTTAATGAACAGAACAAACACGGGAGGCAACCTTCAACTTATTCCTCACCAAGGCAACATTTGGTAATTTGATCCATATTAAACAATGGCAGCTTCATTCATCAAGAGGGTTGGCAAAATCTGCTCAATATGTTACATAAAAATCAACTTGTGGGCTTCATAGTCGGACCAAATGTTTTCAATATATGTGTGCAAATAATGATGCATGCAGCTCTGCATATAATGAAATATACCCACTGTGCCAACAAAGGGAAAGTAAATAAGTTGTGTCTCATGAGATACAAAAGCAGCACGTTTTTTTTTTTTTTTTTTTTAAGGACAGACTACATTTTCAAAGGAAGTAGGAAGCAGTAAAAAAAAACTATCTAGTCCTACCCCTTATTCTTTGCGTATTTGAACTTGTTTTATATGAATATAATAAAAGATCAATCATGTAGAGCAGGGGTGTCAAACTCATTTTTGTCACAGGCCACTTTGGAGTTACATCTTCTCTCGGAGGGCCGAATTAATGTTTAATCATCACGTAGTTTTGTTATTTTTACACAACAAATTGATGGATTAGATACATTACGCAATTAATAATTTCTAAAACAAGTAATAGGTGAAGGGCTGACTTTCTGACTGACTGACGAAATGACTGACTGTCTAACTAATGAAACTTATAAAACATGATCTGCTTTCGCGGGCCACATATAATGATGTGGCGGGCCAGATCTGGCCCCCAGGCCTTGAGTTTGACACTTGTGATGTTGAGTATATCCCAAATGGAAAGAAACGGGAAAAAAAGTCCACACATAGACCTACTCCTAGTACACAACTGGACTTACTTGTGTACTGTACATAATGCTACAACATACGTTAGGTACAGGCGCTACGTAAGCACACATTCTAGCACAGTTGTGTTATCGGCAAATAAGACACCTTTAAGTAAGGTTTGAAACACAACAGATATCATTAAGATACAATATGAATAGTTTTGGGCCTAGCACAGACCCTTGAGGAACCTCATGAGTGATCATCAACTGCTTTGATTTTATGTTGCTGAACTGCATGTAGTGATATCTATTATCTAAATAACTTTGTATCCATTTATGTGCTCCATATTATTTAATCAATAATATACAATGATCTATGGTATCAAATGCTTTTTTTAGATCGACAAAAATCCCAACGGTAAATTCTTTATAGTCTATACTAGGCCTCCGCTCATTCTTTGCTCGCTCTCGCTCGGCCATGTGGCTCGCAGTCCAAGCCCTTTCAACCTCAGAGTATCCAGCTCAAAACTCCAACGTCCAACTGGTCGGTAGCTGTTTGATTGTGGGCCTCAGCTTCCCCCCGTGGGAGGGGCTTCCTCACATTGGCTGTCGCTGTTGGTTTCATGAGCTCTCTGCCTCGTGTGGACGCAAAACATAATGCCGAAAGAGAAATGCTGCCGTGTATATTTAACTGAAATCTCATCACTTGCTCAGTGAGCAGAGATTCAACCTCGGGAACTCTCAAGTGGGAGGCAGACCCGCTAACCACTAGCTCATTGTGCTGCTGCGTGTTTAAAATGCACCACAATACACAAGGCCTGCTAAAAAGCCGTACCATCCTGGCCATGTGCCACAGGACAACGCTGTGAGCCTGTTGCACCTTCACAGCTGAATTCAAACACGTGCGCAGACAACAGCTGAGACGCTAACGCCGATGCATATTGGGAGACAAAATGAAGTGCGGATGAGCAGCTGAGACTGGAAGGAAGGGGGAGTCAGGCCGCAGATGCTCCAACGACTACATACCATAACATGGACACGCAATGCTTCATGGGTAATGGAGATTACGCTACGGAAGGGAATTTAAGGTATTCGTGTGTGTCTGTTGCTAAATAAATAAATAATATCTGCAGGCACTTCTATGGAGCATTCCCCCCCTCTACCTCTTAAAAGTTTTGCACCAGCAATGATGCCATGTATGCCCTGAAAGTGCCCTATTCTGATGTTTTACATACTTTTTTTTTTTTTTTTTTTTAAGGACAGACTACATTTTCAAAGGAAGTAGGAAGCAGTAAAAAAAAACTATCTAGTCCTACCCCTTATTCTTTGCGTATTTGAACTTGTTTTATATGAATATAATAAAAGATCAATCATGTAGAGCAGGGGTGTCAAACTCATTTTTGTCACAGGCCACTTTGGAGTTACATCTTCTCTCGGAGGGCCGAATTAATGTTTAATCATCACGTAGTTTTGTTATTTTTACACAACAAATTGATGGATTAGATACATTACGCAATTAATAATTTCTAAAACAAGTAATAGGTGAAGGGCTGACTTTCTGACTGACTGACGAAATGACTGACTGTCTAACTAATGAAACTTATAAAACATGATCTGCTTTCGCGGGCCACATATAATGATGTGGCGGGCCAGATCTGGCCCCCAGGCCTTGAGTTTGACACTTGTGATGTTGAGTATATCCCAAATGGAAAGAAACGGGAAAAAAAGTCCACACATAGACCTACTCCTAGTACACAACTGGACTTACTTGTGTACTGTACATAATGCTACAACATACGTTAGGTACAGGCGCTACGTAAGCACACATTCTAGCACAGTTGTGTTATCGGCAAATAAGACACCTTTAAGTAAGGTTTGAAACACAACAGATATCATTAAGATACAATATGAATAGTTTTGGGCCTAGCACAGACCCTTGAGGAACCTCATGAGTGATCATCAACTGCTTTGATTTTATGTTGCTGAACTGCATGTAGTGATATCTATTATCTAAATAACTTTGTATCCATTTATGTGCTCCATATTATTTAATCAATAATATACAATGATCTATGGTATCAAATGCTTTTTTTAGATCGACAAAAATCCCAACGGTAAATTCTTTATAGTCTATACTAGGCCTCCGCTCATTCTTTGCTCGCTCTCGCTCGGCCATGTGGCTCGCAGTCCAAGCCCTTTCAACCTCAGAGTATCCAGCTCAAAACTCCAACGTCCAACTGGTCGGTAGCTGTTTGATTGTGGGCCTCAGCTTCCCCCCGTGGGAGGGGCTTCCTCACATTGGCTGTCGCTGTTGGTTTCATGAGCTCTCTGCCTCGTGTGGACGCAAAACATAATGCCGAAAGAGAAATGCTGCCGTGTATATTTAACTGAAATCTCATCACTTGCTCAGTGAGCAGAGATTCAAACTCGGGAACTCTCAAGTGGGAGGCAGACCCGCTAACCACTAGCTCATTGTGCTGCTGCGTGTTTAAAATGCACCACAATACACAAGGCCTGCTAAAAAGCCGTACCATCCTGGCCATGTGCCACAGGACAACGCTGTGAGCCTGTTGCACCTTCACAGCTGAATTCAAACACGTGCGCAGACAACAGCTGAGACGCTAACGCCGATGCATATTGGGAGACAAAATGAAGTGCGGATGAGCAGCTGAGACTGGAAGGAAGGGGGAGTCAGGCCGCAGATGCTCCAACGACTACATACCATAACATGGACACGCAATGCTTCATGGGTAATGGAGATTACGCTACGGAAGGGAATTTAAGGTATTCGTGTGTGTCTGTTGCTAAATAAATAAATAATATCTGCAGGCACTTCTATGGAGCAGTTTTCTCTTGAGACATGAAAGGGAACCAACAGATAACGCATTAACAAGTGGAAAGGGGAAAGTCTCCTTGAACAGACCTGTGATCAGTGTTTTGCTTGGCTGCATTGCTTCCAGTACAGAATGTCGATTTTTATTTATTTATTCATTTGTTTGTTTATTTATTTATTGGGGGGGGGGGGAATTAGATTCTGGATAGATGAGTAATCTGCCCAGGAGAATCAATCCTGCTGGTTAATGTTACGTAGATTTATACATGCGGCTGTTTCTAAAATCAAATGACATTTTGGAATTTGGAGGGGTTGGTGAGCTGGCCGAAAATAATGTCGGCATTTTTATGTGCTGTGATTGGTTGGTCAAAGCAAGCCATGGATCTACCAGCAAAAACACATAGCCATCTGCATTCATGACCCCTAAGCCAACCCCTAAATGCAGTAATTGGCATCTCTGTTAAGTATGATGTATTTCATCTTCATTTGCAATGTTTGATCATGTTATGAACATCATGCATCAAACAAGAACTGTCCAGCTGTCTTGATTCCACCATTGTGGATAACCAGGACCTGGATTCGTGCGAATCTACACGGACATCTGACAAAACATTCTGTAGCATTTTGGATTGGCCATTACATCTGTGATTCAAATTCCCAATCGCGGTAAAACTAGTTGCTGAGGGTCAGCCACTCATGAAAACTAGTTGCAGAACCACTCACTATCGTGTTCAGTCGTCCAAATTCAGTCTGATGCAGTACAATTAACCCTTTCATGCACCCTGCAGCTTGATAACACGGTAAACTGTCCACTGTCGTAACCGTTATCCCTGAAAAGGTTAAACACCGTTGTCGTCTAGCTACAATAATCAACACAAACAGATTTTTGCATTTGTTGGATCCAATGAGAATCTGGGTGCGTGTGTGAACCATAACGACGCCTTGCAGTGCGACGGTCACACACGTGTACCAATTAGGCCACGTTGTTTATACTTGCCAAGCGATGAACAACTTGCTATTTCTGAGAGCGAAATTATGCACGCAAGGTTTCGTTTGTGGGCTTTTTTTTTTTTTCTGTGGGCCGAGGCTCATTTGTATGCAGCCACTTTTCTTGGTGTGCCCCCAAGGAGAGCAGAGGTCTGTATAATGGTTATTCCAAGAGATCAACTTTGAATATTTCAAAGGGATGCGCGCAACTCGGAGGAAATTCAGATCAGTACAGATGGATTAATCAATGCGTTGGTATTTCACAAAGAAAGTCCGTATTAAAAGTTCAAAGGCGGGAACTTGTTAGCGGCGGCCGTATCTCCAAGTCCTTTCGAGTGGCACACTCTCTTGCTTTCAGGTATTGACTTTTTTTTTTTTTTTATAGACTCTCTCCATATTGATCTGTATAAGATGAGGGGGGTTTAATTGAGGAAAGGAATCATAATAAAAAGCAGCTTGGCAACCGTTTGTCTCAGACTAAATCTTTCCGCTGTTGCAGAGGTGAAAAGGCCTTTGGGCTGACAATATAAAGTCAAGGAATGGGACTGTCTTCTCGGTATGACTCAGGCTTAATTATGCTAATGTCATGACTTAAGAGTGTGAGCTACATTTCCCCTGTTGAGCGTGCGAGAGAGAATCAATTAGTTGCCTTCTTGCAATGGGTGCTGCACTTTCTATTTAGCATCGGTTCAGTGCAGTCGAAACAGTCTTTTGATTTCTACCGTTTTTCGGGAACAATTTATGTGACCATTGTCTTTTTATACTATTCTATTTATTTTTATTTGATCATTTTCTTTATTTTTGTTGTATTTTATCTATAGCACTTGGAGATCTTTATTTTACATTTTCTCATGAATGAATTGAATGATTGAAATTTATGCCCCCACCCTCATTGACCAATTTCTTAAATTTTCCAATGATGCCGTAATGTCATGACAGAAAGCTGTAAATCCATTACGTTGAGTCAAGTGCCACATTTTACACAGATGAAATATTTTGTCATTCATTCGACAATATTGTTTCTTGCCATTATCAGTGCACCGAATCACACGAGGAGCTGTTTCTAATATTTAACTGTATATCATGTGTCAAGTACAGACACTGACTGTGACAGACGAAGCTTTTTTTTTGTGTTTTTAAGCATGTGATTTTAGACTATTGTTATAAATCAAATAACCTCTTTATTAATTAGTTTTATAACCCCAGTCTGTTTGCCTATCGGCCTTGCTCACGGGGAACATATTTTCCAACTGTTGAAACAATTTGTCAGTGGTAAACTCACACACTTTTTTCCCGTTGAGGCGGATGAATAGAATCTTTCATCAAGTGTAAATAATGGGTAGTGGTGTCATTTCAAAAAGATAAGGCTGCTTCAGAACTTACTCTTGTACAAGATGGCAGCCTACCTAAGGCGGCCGAGTTCCATTTGGTACTCCAGACACGTCACGGTGGAGCACAACAAGGCGGCGCAGCCTGAATGCTTAATTTGCGGCCAGTGGGATGCCTCATTCGCAGATATAAACAAGTGCCGGGGCCGATTGCATGCGACGTCACGTGGGCCCCGAACCTGCGCGGAATCGTTAAGCGGGATGCCGAAGGCTCCTTGTTAACCCCCGGAGCCAGATAGCCGGCATCCGTTCAGAAGAGACTCCAGACCTTGAAAACCGACGCGTGCATAGCAATTGAAATCATAACTCGGGAGAATGCGGCGTCAAGTTTTTCATTATCTTCTGACTCGCGCAATCGGAGCAATAAAGCCCCGTGAATGAAAATGGCCTCGGCCCCATATGAAAAGGCCCAATTAATGAGACACTGGCCCGAGATGTCCTCACTGGCGCGTCGGCTTTTTCTTATCAAAGAAAACCGGGATTCAAATATGAATATCAGGATACACGCTGCGAGCATGCTTGGATTTCTAAGTGATGGAAACTTCAGGTCCGCGGATTAAAACAGGTGGCTGAAGCCTTTGAGTGCGGAAGGGGGTACACATTTGGGCCTAGGCCTAATTCATTTATGAGCATATGTGCCAATCGTCTCTTGTAAATAAATCACATCTGTGCACTGGAATAGAAAAGTTAAGACGCCAAGTTTTACTTGGAATTTTAGGGGCTGCTTGTATGACGCAGGTTTGGCTAAAAAGGCAACCGAAGTGCGGGTTTTGGCAACGATGGAAAATGGATCACATACTCTATGCATGTGTGTGAAGAGTTGGAAAAAAAAAACACCGTCTGTGTGCAGCACCGCTGCTGCCTATTAAGTTGGATTTACTTTAAGTGACAGTGCCAATTTGTTCCTCTCAAGTTGGGCAAGTGGGAAATGTGTGATGGCAGCGTCAATGGAGGAAAAAAAGAGAAAAAACCCCAATTGGAATAGGGTCTCTTCAAATTTAGGCCTCTTCCAAATGTGAATAAAAATCCAATACATATCAAACATCTGTTTGTGCGACTCCAGCATAAACGCACGGATTGGCTACACTGCGTCGACGCTAGCTTCAAGTCATCAAAATACACAGATCCAAACCGTGAACTATAGGCATTAAATTGGAATTTGGCACTTGACCTTGCAATCTAAATACAGCCTTGATGGTCAAAATTTGGATCATGTTCCCTGCGCATGTTCGCGATTGGCTACCCTGGTGCCAAGGAACTATGTTGGAGTGAGGGAATGTAATTCATTTATTTCGGCCATAAGACCGTCTAATAGAAAAATAGTGCTTTGCCACCACTTTGTGGCCTCCATAGGCAATTTTGAAGCTTTATAGGTTTTAAGCGGATAAATATATCTTTAGTTTGTGCACTGCAAGACAGAAATGTGACAAAACAATTTCCAGTCTCATAGTACAAAAGTTGTCGCATATTGAGATCTGCTTGTAATTCTGTTACCCAATACCCAAATGTCGTTGCGCTGCAGAAACGTGTCAGTTGGCAAGGTGAAAGAGCACGTCTGGACGCGTCGGCCAAATTGGTAAGGGAAGGCCATCGCTTATCGAGGCGCCTCGCTTGTCCATAAAGAGCAAGTCATTCATTACTGTCAGCCTAAAAGTACACAGTCCTCATCGCTAATGCGAGGACGCCATCGCCATGCAGCGGATGACACAGGCCCTTGCGGATGAACAACAACACCCAAAGCCTCACTTTTGACAAAAAAAATAAAATAAAATAAAATAAATAAATAAATAAATAAACTACCGGTACTCTTTTCATTCACAAGACTGATGTTTGTGATTTATTTGCAATTGTTTGATCAAGCTGGTTCTAGGTCTAGCTACCCCATAATCACATACAGTATTGAGAACTAGAACTCGGCCAAACTTGAAAATGCTTTCACGGCGTTGTATTTTTTTGGCCATGCTAGTTTCTAGTTCGCGGAAGCAACAGACATTACTATGACGATATTAATATCCCAATCCTCACCAAAATCTAACATTTCTGCAAAAAGCAGTTTCGAATGAATTACAAAATGGTGCCCGTCTATTCGTTGTTTTTTAGGTCAAAGCTAAATGTGCTCGTTGCTAGTTTTGCAAACGGCTAAATTGCTACTCGCTACATTTGATTGACTTGAGTAGGTGATCATTGACCCAACAGTTGGGGAAAGCATAAACTAAAATATTATCCAATAATTTTGGCGGGAAAGTATTTTGCAAACTGCCCTCTACAGGTTTATTGAAAGCATGTTCCTAATGGACCTAAATCAAAATCAAGAGTACAGCCCCCTGAGGTTAGCATCATTTTGACAGGCATATAAAGTATCTGTTTTGCCTGACATCTCTTTTCCCCCTGTGACTAAAACGAAATAGGCCTGTCAAAAGTACATTTCAATTCTTATGCATGTCTTTTTTTTTTTTTTTTTTTTTCGGCCGAGCAAGGTCATCGAGGTGAGGCTGCATACATGCTGGGCCGCAAGGAGCCTCTGGTGCAATTTTAATGCAGCGTCTCAAAATACTTGCCGGTTAGCACACGCTTCCAGGGCACCGTTCCCGCTTGAAAAACAGGGAAAAACTGTTTCTGCATGAATGGGCGGGAAAACCGCGCATTTATGATGTAAAAGAGGGGCGAAAGCCAAAGGCCGCGAGGGACTTGCCGGGCTTTCATTTGACGTGTATTGGATTTATCACTCCTTGTCCCTACACCTTGCTGATGTCTCCTGAGTAGTAGAAATGACGCCTGTGCGGGAGTGCAGCACAAAGCTGTGACATCTTTCTCGGTGCATTATCTTCACACTCCCTCTCCTTGGGGTAGATGGAGTGCACGAGAGCGGAAGCGTTTCCACCCGCCTGGTCCTAACATGTAACTGGACATTGCTTTTAAGGGGTGGCTGTTAACTGGGTTGACAATGTTTTTTTTCTTTTCGACAGCCTTTAGATTGAATATTCCCAGAGTTTCCCGCAGCAGAGGCCATGTCATTAACAAGTGATGGCTCCATTATTATTATATATTTTTTTGGTAGAATCTTGGCAGGACTTTTATGTTTTTGCGTTTCCCGCTGCACTTTATGGACCGCTGGTGTTCCCCGCCGTTAGCGCTCACGTTTTTCGCAAGGACACGATGGCTCGCGGCGGCCAGGCTCGTCAGCGCTGTGTTCACTTTTTAAATTGAAAAATCTATCTTCACGGTCAGGCAGACTCACCATATTACAGAGTGCATAAAAATTCATCCGGCTTGGATTCTTGTTGATCTATAAAAGGAAGCACTCGCCAAGTGTCCTTGCCTTTTTCCAACAACCTACACAATGTATTTCCGACATGCAAGTTAAGTTACCTCAATGGACTGTCACTGCTACTAAGGCGGCTTGGGGACATACCTGAAACCTGCGAGTCCAATAACAAGCCCTGGGGGGTAAATTAGAATAGATTTTATCTTCAGAGGGACAAACTGACTCCTACTGGGAGAGTACATGCTCAGATAAAGGCAATCATTGTTCCTTGAAAGGAAAATGCTTGTCCCTTGGGCTCTCAAAGGTTCTGCTTTTGTACCCTTGATATTTGAATTTTACAGCTTGAGTTACATTCATTCTTGTACCTTTTGGCAATTGTGTAGACTGTATTTTTAATGGGGACCAAGACAGATCCAGACTGAACTGAGAAGTAGACCAATGTGGCTCAAGATCAAATTAAGACCGAGAGCAAGGTAGATCCGTCCGGAATCAAGAACAAGAAAAAGGAAGATCAAGATCAAGACCAGATTGCACATTCACAAAGTACACAATGCATAGGTGAAGCATTGGTCTTGACAATAAATCCAGTGCACCCTGAGCCAGAAAAGAGGTAGAAAGAAAATACAGAAATAAATAAGTCTACTGTGACGTAACCTAACCAAACATCCATGAGGTTGAATGAAGTTACAATTTTAAAATCGTCACGGTTTGATGTCAAACCTCCGATTTTCTGTTTTCCATTCAAAAGACCTGAATTGCATCCAAAGATTTTGGCGGGGGTCCAGTGTCGGCGGCATGAGCCAGCCAGCTCCTGCCAGCTGGGGCGGCCACCGATCGGCACAAAGACAATCCGTGCTCTGAAACCGGGGGCTGTTCGGGCTTTTTCCAAAGTAACTGACAGCCGCGCAAGATGATGGAGGAGATAGGAGACCGCGCCAAATTGCTTTGACTTCTTGTTCCACTTTCGCCTCTGCACCACTAAAGGACAAGAAGAAGCTTCATAACAACGCGGTTTGGCAGAGACCAACTCAGACATTCAGCTGCGGTTATTGTTCGAAACTTGGCATGAGGTACACAAATGTTCAAAGGTCAAAAGATTTATATGCTGTTAATTTGGCGAAACATATATGTTTGTTATGTATGTTCTGTGACTAACTGTCCAGTACCACCCCGCATCATTTCTCTCCTACTTGGTGGTTATGCATATGAATTATGAAATATAATAAATAATAAATTGGGTTTGATTCCTTCCTGGCAGCATTCCATCTTTGGCTGGACAACCACGCACTAATTGTTCGAGTGTCATTTTAATGTATATGCAGGTCTGAGGGGCAACACTCAAGACATGGTGCACTTCATCATATAAAGGTCCTTCAAAATTTTATTTTAAAAAACAACAATAACAATAATAAACCATTTGAGCAACGTTGAGCCATCAATTGCTAAATTCCAGCCTTCTATTTCTTTTTTTGTGTCATGTAAGCTCAAAAGAAAAAACAGTCACTGATGCTAGTTTTAACGTGACAGTAATATTGATTCTGAAGGCTCTGGGCAGATTACATTGAGATGGCATGGCATAGAAACTGAAATCTGATTGGACAAAAAAAATACACACTATTGGAAGCTGCACAGCAAAGACACACGCTATGAAATGAGTATGATAGAGTGAATATAATGTCCAAGAGAAGTGCACCGGAAGAAAACAGTTTCGGACTGGCATGTATCGGCGTCCATCACGTTGACTGACTGTTTTCGTCGCACTGATCGCATTCGTATGTTCTGAAGATTACCGCCGGCGCTGTCACGCACAACGCGTTTCAATAACCGTCGCGTTGGCCTCACGGTCGCCTCTTGTTTAATTGCCGAGGGTAAATATTTGCAGTCGGTCAATAGCCAGCCTGCATCACTGAACGGGGCCTCATTTGATAGCGCCACGGTTCACTGCAGGTGCATGATGAGTTTCAGTCAACATTTTACAACACAAAAGTGAGTCAATTATCTTGCGCTTCAGTTGCGACTGGCCACTTTACTGTTTCATATTTCTAAAATAATACAAAATAAAATAATAAAATAAAGACAAAATCATTTCCATACACACACGATGACATACAGCTTTTAAAAATGATTCCAACACGCAGGAACCAAAAAAAAAAAAAGCATAAACACTGCAATACCTGTGAGACTGCCTGTGCAGTCATTTGACAATTAATTAATGACAATCTCAGAATGCTTGCGGGATCTGGCACAAAGATTATATCGCGCTGCACAAAAACTGTCAAAATATTGTTTTTGACCTTGACAAGAGTAGGCAAAACAACAAACTGCTGTTATCGAAAGCAGAACTCCTCCTTGATGTCGACAAGTGTCTCAAAGTGTACTTGCAGAGCCAGCGGCATGTTGAATCAAAACTTTTGCTTAGAAGAAACTGTACTAGCTGTGTTATGGTGAATGTCAAGGGTGTGTCACTCTGAATGGCAAGTATGGGTGCCTGCGTCATCTTCCTGAAAGACTTGTACAAAATAGCACAAAAGGTGAAGCGCAACATTTCCGGCAGTATTTCTCAACAACCTGAAAGCTCTTAAAACCTAACCTCCACCGAGGCCAAACAATTCTAATCTAGATCAGCAGCAGCATCACCAACCTTGTGCAGACGGCCCATTGTTGTCGTTGAGATTCATCTATCAAATGACTAAAAATGTCAAGAATGTTTGCCTGTAACTGCAAAAATGCATTTGCGTGGTTGACTAATATGCCGTATTTTCCGCACTATAAGGCGCAGCCAGTATGAAACGAAGATAATACCAAAAGCATAGTAAACGACTGACTAAACGAAGGAAGAAGGAGACAAGCAAGACTTCTAAGGATATTTAGCCCCTTGTGGATGTGAGCCCGCGAGGTATATAAAGCTGTATTGTATTGTGTTCCCTTTAGCATAGCTCCATCTAGTGGATGCATGACACAGCTTCAAATCTATGCGCCTTATAACGCAGTGCGCCCTATAGATGAAAACAGTTTTAAAATAGGCCATTCACCGAAGGTATGCCTTGTAACCCGAAGCGGCTTATAGTGCAGAAAATACGGTAATAAAAGCCCGACTTTCCTTCTGTATACCATTGCAATGAGCCCAAATGGTGGTCTTTGTCACATGTAAAGGGACATTTTGAGGACGGAAAGACATTTTTCTGTACTGAACTGAGTTTTAGTTGTTCATTAGTTTCACGGATAAAACTGTCAGTTTTGCTGTATTTTTTTTCTCCGTACATTATTTTTCACCCATTTTTTTGTGTGTGTAATTAATGCTGGCTTGCTCTTCAGTGACTTTCTTATTTCTGTAAGGAGTCACGTAATGGCTGCGGCAGGTGTTTTCATTGAGTTTACTCTGTTAGCGGTGTCGTGTTGTAACGACAAGTTGTTCCGAGAGTCGTGTTATATTTCAGTGAAACATGTCGTGTTCAGGTTTGTGTTTTTGAACAATGTTGGACTGAAGTAAAGCATCGAGAGTCGTGTTATATTTCAGTGAAACATGTCGTGCTCAGGTTTTGTGTTTTTGAACAATGATGGACTGAAGTAAAGCACATTTTCATCACAATTGCAAGATATAATGGCAAGTATCTGTCGACTCTGTCCCCGCGAGAACTTGAATGTAGGTACTTGTACTTAAAAAAAGAAATACTTCTTCTACGTGTGCATAAACTAGTTAGTTGTGCGCCACTTATAACCCTAAATTGTTGTATATTGGCACCATTGTAAACTGGAGAGCCTCTGTGTATGTTTTGTATTTTCCAGGTGCTCTGCGGATCCTTTACAACAGGATGAAGTGTGTTGTTTACCGAGTCAAACGGCTGACAACGTCCGCCGCCTAAAATCCCCGACAAGGATGCTGCAGATCGGGACAGGCGGTAATAAGGAGACAATATAAAGCCTTGCCGCCTTTTCTAGCACTTGACGGAGGGGAAAAAAACAAAGCAAGGGCCCTGGGTGGATAAAATGAAATGGCTGGCCGGACCGGCACCTAACGCCTCTGCAAGGATTACGGCGTAACTCTCCGGCCCAAATCACACCCTTAACACCCAACGAAATAAATTCCCTTTGTCAGCTTTTGGAATGGTCCCTTGGGAGCATCTAAGGCGACGCTTATTAAATATATTTGAGGAAAATAAAGTGAGTGTCGTTAATTCACCCACCGTTACCCCGACTCTACCGGAATTCTCACAGAGACGGCCTTTATATGCAATAAATGTAACGACTTTAAAAAAGTGCACAGCGTGAGGGAAGATTTACAAGTAATGATTAATTTGCGCACGGGAGAAGTGATATATGAGCAAGCACAAAGAGGAGATTGGTGCACCGTCAGCAAGAAGGCGGCGCAGGTGTGACAAGAGCGAGGATGCCCGGGCCTGAAAATAGGCCACCTTTGTCAGGGGGGGAGGCTACACCAGCGCAGCGGCAGGAAAGAAAAATAATCTTTCATAGCGTGCGTGTTCACAGCAGGAGGACACCAGGTGGGCAAAGTGCTCATTTTTTTTTGGATTTTGTAACACAAGCCTTACAATATAAAATATCAGCAAATAAACCTCCTTATAAAAGTACTTTTGAGGTGAAGACACCTGACAGACACGTAACAGGGAAGTAGGTGTAAATATTTGATAGTTATTGATAGGGCACAACCCCTCCCACCCCCCAGGAAAAAAACGATTTGAACTTTAAGACTCTAGTTAAAAAGAATCTTTTGAAAATGTCTCATAATTACTTTCAATAGTTTATTTTGGACATTGTGGATTGGGGGAATAAAGCACGCCCAATAGGGTGGTCCACATTTTCATGGCAAAAAAAAAAGTTTGTCGGATTCGTCGGGCCGGGTCGGAATTCTTGTCGATACTATGGTACAAGGTTCTGTGCAAAATTTCATTCCGATCTGATGATATTTTCCCGTCCCGCAAAGCGGCCAAAGTTTCCACCATAACAACTGGTCTCAATAGGGTGAACATGTGTATTTTAACAGTGTATTTTGCCATGCGTGACACTGGCTGGGCTGAATGTTGCCCGAACGATCACCTCCTGACTAACTAACCATTCCATCGCTGCTCTCAGCAGCCGGAGACAAACTCAAACGCACGCCTAACACACAACGGTCACCTACTGGCGAGCTAATATCTTTCAATTGAAGTCGAGAATCGCCGGAATTCTTACTGGACGCTGAGCTGAGGACGCTTTTCGACATCGAACATCACCACGGCTCGTCGGCGCGCTCGTCACCTACGGGTGGTGAACGACTTTGCGGAGAGGGGCGTCGCCCTCATCAGCGCGTTTTGCGGCGCCATCACGCGCGACGAGGAACAGCGACAGCACCTTCTGCAGGTCGTGGAGCGACACCGGGCGTTGCACCCGTGCGCGAAGTAGGCATGGGATGGCACGCACGGCGGATTTCGTTTTTTTTGCGGTCTAACAGTGTCACTAGTGTTGATGGACATTATAGACAGATGGACAGATAGACAGATGGACCAGTTAACATGGACCAACAATCTCACCAGTGTTGAAGGATAACCACGGTTGCCTTTTTTGCAATACATGCGTTCCTGTCTTCCGTCTTTGAATTATTGCAAGTGCGAACTGAGCAAAACAAAATCCTTACTGTACGGGAGAAACCGTACTACCATTCAGCCCCGTAACATTCTTTCCATAGGGGAAACTTTGGTCGCTCTGCGGGACGGGATAAAATTATCCGATCGGAATAAAATTTTGCACACATCCTTGTGTCATAGTATCGACAAGATTTCCGACCCGGCCCGACGAATCCGACAAACTTTTCCAAAATGGACCACCCTAACGCCCAACAATGCATTATGTGTTCGGACGAGGGGTGGTCCGATCAGGGTTTTGTGCTGTTAATTCCGAAACCGATCACCCAAGCGTGAGATCGTCCGAAATCGATTTCGATCTCAGGGGTTATCTGCAAGTCACTGATGGTGTAGTGGGACACTTGCCTAACTTGTGTGCAGGCGGTGACGGTGTGGATGTGGGTGTGAATGGTTCAGGGTGTAGTTGGCCTTCCGCCCCAAGTCAGCTGGAATTGGTTCCAGCACGCCCCGCAACCCTCTACAGGATTAGCGCTGTTGAAAATGGATGGATGGGTGGATGGATAGATTATCTGCACAGTTTCAATTTTTGAGCTGCCCACTAACGATTATTGAGATGATTAATCTGTCAGTTTTTTTTTCAATGAACCTCCCCCCTCTGCCCCCTCAACATATTCTATCTAAGTTTCCCTTTATTACATCCAAACAAGACATTAATTCAAATTGATAAGGCAGAAAATGCACACAGGCTGGGCTCTGGTTGACTGCAGGCTGCAAAATACAAGCGGCGGGTGATCGGGTTTGTGATTGGCAATGATCGACAAATGCCAATCAGGTACTTTTTGACAGGAGTTGGCCAGTCACGATCAGTGGGCGATCGTCACATTTAAATTCACTTTTGGGATGAATTGTACTTCTCAGAGTAGTTTTATGCAACGTACTTAAAACTGTACTTTATTATTTTTCTTCCGGAAAAATGCTATTTTTCACTCCATGACATCGAGCTACATTCTACTTTGCATAATATGCACGATATCATATTGGGCGGATATGATACAGAATGTTAAAACACAACAGGAAGTGCATACAGTACGTCCAATGGCAAAACCATTTTGAAAATCGAAGGAAATCCGACGTAGTGGTTTCGCTGTCTCACAATTTTTTATGGAAACGTTTATGACACCTGCACCGTACTCGACACTGCGGAAGCCAAGTGGAGTACTTTTGCACCAGAGCACTTGTTAGCGCAGAAGTGGAGCTGTAGGCTCTGTGACGAGGACGCAGCCATGCGCAGCTCCACTTGGCACGACATCACTTCGTTCTTGACTGGACCTGCGGGCATCTCGGCCGCGTGATTAGCTGTGAAGATTATTACCCTCTCTTATGCATTTGAATTTATGAAACAGCAGGGCAACCTTTTTCTCCCCCAGTCACTGGATCAGCATTTGTTTTTTTTTTGTTTTTTTTAAATTCTTTCTTCCTGATGCAAATGTGTCACATTCTCTTCTCGGGTCACGTCACTTTCATTGTTAATTGTTTTCAGAATGAAAGCTGTGCTTTCTTCGTCTTCAGGCATGAATAGCCTCTTGACTAGCGACTTTCAGTTTGGAATGTCAGTTTCATACAATGCTCAGAAACAGTTTTTGCAAATCCGACTATCCTTATTTTTGGCCTTGTTTCACCTCAACCTGCAAGTTTATAATAAGTTAATACGTTCAACCGGGCACTGCGAGTATGCAATGACCCACCCGTAGACTTGCTAACAAAGTGAGTATACTTTTCAAGAGAGTAACCTTTCAATCTGTTCGAGTCGGCATCACGTCTCCCTCATGAGTTGCACCCAGAGGGCGAAGAAAAATGAAAAATGTATAACTACACTGCATTACACAGTTTGTATTTTCACCAGTGTTATGCTGTCTGATTATGTTGTGGAGGGGGGGGGGCTTACAGTACCTGCAAGTGTGTACTTCAGGGAGGCTGAGACAAGCCTCAGGCTTGACTGCGAGTTCTGCTGCGGAAAAGGAGCTTGGGTGAGCCAGGGGAGAAAACCAGCAACTTTATGAAAAGGAAAAAAAAAGAGAAGCAAGGACCTGAAATCAATCCAATAAACGATGAAGATGGACAACAAACTGAATATGGACAAGTTGCAAGAAAGGTTGACATGTGAAAATACGCCAGACGTCGTTTTGTTGAGGACAGCCATCTGTTCCTCTGAGCTTGTTTCAAAACTGAATATGGACAAGTTGCAAGAAAGGTTGACACGTGAAAATACGCCAGACGTCGTTTTGTTGGACAGCCACCTGTTCCTCTGAGCTTATTTGGGACCGCCTCAGCCACGGTAGTATTCTATTGGATCTCAACATATTTGCTCTTAATTCTGCCGTTTTTTTAGCTTGTACTTGTCACTGGAGGTCCCTTACATTTGGTGCCATTGGAACATTAAATGAAGGTCAGATTCATTACAATTTATCAAAAATAAAACCCCATTCATTTTTTTTTTCAATTCCTGCCTTTTTAACCTCAAGAAGAAGGAAAGTGTCTACTTCTTGACTAATCGACTCCATCCTCATCAACCTCGGTCTGATTTCCTTCTTCGCACCTTAGTTTGTTCGAATGCCATTAAGTCTTTCAGCCAATCAGTAAAGACCTTGTCAACGTTGCAATGTGTATATTATTATTTATTTTTTTTAGATTTGAACATAACCTTGACATCAGTGTTTTCTCCTTCGTAAAACATTCATTAGTGAGCAGGCAAGCAAAGTGGATTGAGAAATGGCTGGCTGAATAGATGAGATGCTGATGAATTTCACGATTCAAAATACAGTGAAAAGGATGGATGGTAGTCAATAGAAATGAAACCAAGTGTTTTTTGTTTTCTCCCCCCCCGCCCAATTAAAAAGCTGAAAAGCGGCCAGTGCACGGGCGGCCGTAATGGTCATCCTGTCCGTAACGACTCCAAATCTTATCTCTCTATTGTGTAAGCATGTACTTGTCTGCTCTTCTCACTTACAATTAGTGTGATACTTAAGGCCAACAAAGAACATATCCTTAGAGTCGGGAGTGTGGCAGAGCCAAAACTGAAACCATGGCAACACGGCGCTTTGCTTCTCTAATCCCTCGACCATACCGGCCGAGTACAGAAATACCTGTGAAAGGGCAAGCCTATTCAACGGCTGCATCAGGGAACAAAACCTTTACGAGCTGCAAATTGGGAAAACGGAACAAAACATATTTTTCTGAGATTTTGTAGAGGGACTAAGTGAATTGTTTATGAGTATTATTTTGCTTTTATAATGTGAGATGTCACCCCAAAGGTGTTTGATGGGCATGAGGTCATTTTTTTTCTCCAGAAAACACCTGTTCCCACAAATTTGGAAGCATGTTTGTGAAAACAATCTTCAAAAAAACGAAAAAAAAATAATAATAATTGTAACCCATGATTAAAAACCATTATTTTACCACTCCTTTTATCTAAAAATCAAGGGCAGGCTGATCTTTTGAGTTTTATGAAGCTGCCATGCCATGATTAGCATTCCAGAAAGTCATTGCAAATTCAAAAGAGAGAAGCTTTGCGTTTGCTACTGATGCCCTTGTAAGTTTGTTCAAAGTCCGAAACTCCACAATCATTCATAATATGGAGGAAGGTCACTTAATTACGTCTGTGATGAATAATTTGTGAAAACTAGTTTCACAAAAGAGAGCGTGAAAGGCCTCTGGTGACCTCTGCGACGTTACTCTGATCCTTTGTGACAGCTCATGGAAAAATGAAATAAGTCAGCTGATTGTTACAATAGTTCATTTACCGCTCACTGTTTGTATTTCTGTCAAGCACCCTCACTGATTGAAGCGGTGACGACAATCCGAGCTCTTTTCAATTAAATGTTTCAATGCCACCGTGCACTGAATCAGACGTTCAGCGTTCACCTTGAAATGTCACAATGGCAGCCGCCAAATTCATCAGCACATGACAACAGACTTGAACGGCACTCGGGAGAGCTCAGACCTCTTGCCAAGGCCAAACAAGCTGGATTTGGATCAGCACCAAATTTCACGCCTGCCTATATTTGTAAGACCATGCATTATTCATCCAGAAACGAAGGAACATCTTGGAAAGTTAACTACAAAATCAACAAATTGTTTCTGAAATTTTAGAACTTTTTTTTAAGAGCCACGTCATCTGATTTTTTTTTGGGGGGGGATGCAAAACTGTTTTCTTCTATCAATTGAGTCTGTGTTCAGTGTCTGTGTAAGGCAGCGGTGTTCCGCAGAGATGTGTCTCAAGCACACTTGCCGTTTCTGTGATTATTGCTCTTATTAAAGCACTTCTTTGAAAAAAAATAAGCTTGTTAACCTTTCATGTATCAAGTTTTGGGACTTTTTTCTAACATTGTAATGTATATTTTTTTAAAGGTAAGTGTTTTACTGTTTTTCTTTGCCAATTAGTGCAAAAAGCAAATATAAACCCTCATAAAGAGATGTATAGGACACCTTTTAAACCCATTACCAGCCTGAGTAAGCGGTGTTGGTTAACTCTATGAGGGGACAACGAAAGTAAGTGTTAATCGACTGCACCAACGAGTTGTGTTGACTTCCATTTACACTAAATCCCTAAAACAAGCCTCCTCATGAGTGCTTTCTGATCAAAATCTCAAACCTAACACTATTTTATTAGTTGTCCTGAAAGAACAGCGAGGAAAGTTCATTTTTAATCCTAGGTGACCTTAAGCTTCATGAGCAATGTCCCCAAAACAAGCTCCTGTCTTTCATCATCATCAACTTTTTTTTCTCTGCTGCATGCTTGGGTTTTGCATGGCTCTGGGCCAAGCATGACATTGCTAAACATCTGCTAACATGCTGGGAGAGTCGGCCGTCACATCTGCTACTCCACCTCTTTACGGGTGACCCTAAAGCTTAGCGGGTCGTCAACTCTGTCTGATTTGATTCCCCCCTCTAAGCCCCCGTGGTGCCAAGACACGCTGCGAGAGGCTGCACCTGAACATGGAGTGAGTGTCACATCCGCCTTTTTTCCTTGGATCTAAGAGACACGTTTATGTGACCAAAGGCTTCAGTATTGGGAGGGGGGAAAAAAATCAGGAGAAAGTTTTTTTTTAAGGGGACATATTGTGGAAATTTTACTTTTGAGTTTTTCCACACAACTAAGTTGGGTCTCTAGGCCAATCACAAGCAACTATAATTAACAAACGGACAATGCAAAATTGCCAGGCTTCTTTGCCTATGTGTAACCTTGAAGTTGGATGTTTTCAGATTTCATTTGATTTGATTTCACCTCTCTGTTAGTGACCATTGTGTGCATATTCCAAAGCAACCCACGTAACACAGACCATCAAGTGAAAAAAAAAAAAAGAAAAAAGAAAAAAAAAGTCCCTTTCCCAATAAAAGTACCCCAAAGGCTACAAGCCACACTATGGTTCACTGTTGTATTTGCCAAAGGAAGCGCACCCGGCCAGTGAGGGAATGGAAAAAAAATGATTTGTTTAGTGCACGTTTGCAGATATTTGACATGCTCGGGTATGTTTAGCCAATAGCCTCATCATAATGAAACAGCGAGGTGCCAGAAGAGTTGCAGAGGAGGCATCTTGTGCCCAAGGCAGTGTTAAATGATGCCCCTCTTTCACAGTCACACGCTCATTTCTCTTCATGTCACCGCCATCCCCTGTGGCCAGGGATGAGCATAGCTAATCAAAATATGCCTGACAGCAATTACACTCCAAATAAATCTCTCGCTCTGTTCTAGTCTCATCCATACTGTGACAGTTTCAACATTATCCCAACAAGGATCTCATTTTACGTCCAGAGTCCAGAGAACATACATTGACGTTTTCTGTGCGAAGAATCAATCATGTTACATTGACACTTTTTGTGAAAAAGCTAAAACCTTTCGTTATGATTTTTTGTTGGTTTTGGGGGGGAGGGGGGAGGGGCAGGCTTGTTTCCTCTCGGTTAGAACATTACTTTTTTTATTTTGGAGCAAAAAATTTCTCTTCTATTGATTCAGTCTGTGTTCAGTGTCCTTGGGAGCCAGCAGTGTTCCTCAGGGATGTGTCTCAAGCACAGTTGCCTTTTCTCTGAATGAAGATTTTGAATGCTTTGTATTTCAAGGTGTGGCACTTTTTACCATATTCTTTTTTTAAAATCTGAAATGTTTTAATACTGTGGAGATTTGTTTTTTCTTCTCTGATTAGAGAGAAGAAAAATCACATGAATCTAATGTGTCATAAAGAGACATATTTGACCATTTGAAACATGCTGTGAAGCTATTACCTGCATGATATATGACGCATGGTACAGGTGAAACTTATCAAGAAACAAACTGTTGTTTACTTCCAATTATATCCTCAGAACAACCTCAAAGCCGCCCCATTGTGTTTCACTATAGCCAACATCACTGACCTTGGACCAGCAGGAGCGCAAGAGTTCAAATTCAAAGTCGAAAAGCCACCCGACAACCTTTGCCATCATTGAGGGTCACGCTGGGTTTGCAATGATACTTTGATGTCAAATACAGTGTCACCCCTCTGACTGAGTCGCTCTGCTCTTACCTTCAACTATAATTAGCTTGTCACTCTCTATTTAGAGAGACATCAAGTACAGCCCAATCCGATAAATTAGGCAGTGAAATTACAGTGCAGAAGGCAGCTTTTATGAACTGGCACCGTCTTCCAGATTTGGGAGGTGGCAGTGTTTGTTTGGCTCTTCTTGATGTTGCTGCCAATTTTGGGTTCAATAGCCCCGCAATCCCACCCTCCACCCCGCCCCCAGCCTTCTTTTGAACAGCAGTCGCTCTAAAATGTGGCATGCCGAGTCAGATGCCACGCAATTAGGCACAACAAATCTTTTCTCATCTGGATCATTTCCATCATTTCCACAAAGGCGTCTATGATCTTTGCTTTATTGTCTGCTCTCATTTTACTGATTCGACTGTCCATGCTTGCGACGTATTTTTTTGTTTTGTTTTTATTACGGTGGCATTGATCCACTTTTACGGCTGCTTGGAGCCACAGGATATTTATTGTTAGTTATCTTCGCTGGGTGTTATTGAGATTTGTTTTGGTGATTTACGTGATTTGCCCAAGCAGTTGTGCAGATTTTGGAGTCAAGTTATATTGCATGGAAGAGAGACTCCAAGTTGTTGTTTCATTGTTTCTGTCTTTTCATTAGTGCTATGCCTCCTTTGAAGCTGAGTTGCACTGGTGAGGGCAATTAGAAAAAGAAGAAAATACTTTGGACCATTTGCATTCTGTATTAGGGGTAAGGTGCAAATGGGCAGACACAGCATCACCAGTATGTCATCAAACGTCCTTGTCCAAGACATCCTGGCAGGGTGGCTATAAATATTCATCAAATTTTTAAAAGGCTGAATGTGATTGCCTTTTGGCAAACTAGACTTTACTCCGCTCACATGTGTTAATTAGCAAGCAGTTCCACTTGGCCAACATAAATGTGTTGCTTTAAAGAAGCCTTTCCCAAACTTTTTTATGCCTGGCTTCAACTTTGACATTACAACCGATGACCGATTTTGCATGACATGCAAAATATCTGTCAATCAGATCTGTCTAAAGCAGGGGTGTCAAACTGATTTTAGTCACGGGCCACTTGGGAGTTACGGCTTCCCTCGGAGAGCCAGTGCAAAATCTAAACGTTATTTATTACCCATGACAATTTGACATTTTGGTACAGATTTCAGCAAGAATCATGATAATTGACACACATGATTTGCTCCCGCGGGCCACATAAAATGATGTGGGGGGCCAGATTTGGCCCCTGGGCCTTGACTTTGACACCTGTGGTCTAAAGGCTACCTGCACCAACGAGCATGTGAGTGTACTATCTTCCCGGTCTCTTATAGCCACCAGCCGCAAGGGCATTTAAATACAGACACCGATTTGTTCTGTGAATTCTGGTATCTGGGTAAGATGAATTTTCCGGGTGTAGGCAGATCAGGCTATAGCTAACTGCAAATGGGTCCAAATGTCCAAATGGGTAATAATACACACTTGCAGGATCTTTAAAGGAAAATGCATTTTTGATGTGTCTGTTTTGTGAAAAATATCACACATAATGTGCTTTTTACAATGGCCTTTTTACTGTGAACAGTCCAAAGCAAAATAATCACATTGTTGCTTTGATAGTTATGTCGGCGCTGGAGAAATTGCATTCCAACCACTTGAAGCATCCAAAGAAGGCTGTTTATTGCATATATTCTGAATGACATTGCTTTTATGGGTTTTGTCAAGAAAACTAAAACCAGCGGTGATAAATCTAAAATAATATGGACTGAAATGTTCTACTTGAGTAGGAAGAAAAAGCGAGTGGAATATCTGTGTTTGTTTGCAGTGCAACTGAGCCCA
This sequence comes from Hippocampus comes, assembly GCF_001891065.2. Taxonomy (NCBI): domain Eukaryota; kingdom Metazoa; phylum Chordata; class Actinopteri; order Syngnathiformes; family Syngnathidae; genus Hippocampus; species Hippocampus comes. Next base: position 1,028,686 of record NW_017805134.1, on the reverse strand, counting down.
TCATCGGTGATGGTCTCAATCGATGGCCCTTTCATTGATGATCTAAGTTGTCCCCGAGTAAGCACAATGCAGCCAACAATGCGTCGAGGCCTCACAGATGCAAAGTTTGCACTTCGGTCCATTAGAACGGAATGAAAGTAAAAAAAGCAATATACATCAAGTTGACACAAACAGATGGTTTTATTGTTTGCTGCAATTAATCACTTGCCGACGCAATTTACAACTAATGAGCGATCCATGTTGTACACACAGCTGATCAGAAATTGCCTTCTCACTTGGCTATTCATTCGCGGGCACAGCTGGAAATGGGGAATTTGGTGCACAAACATAATGTGGTGTAATTAAAAAGAAAAGTGACATTTTTTGGGGGTGGTTACCTTTACTTCATATGCATTGTACCTGATCCGTTTTGAAATTATAGACTTTTTGGGGGTGGGGAGTGGTGTTTTAGCGCATTTGTGTGTTGTGAGTATACGCTATATTAATTACAAAACTGACTAAATTGATAAAGAACAATTACAACACCTTGAAATAGGTTTTTAGCAGCAATACGTTCCTACAAAATGTTATTCATTTTATCACTTAGGATTTTGTTCATTGAGTTACAATGGTGTAATCATTAAACACCTATATATTTTTCATAATTTTCTGACCAAAAAAAAGTGCTGCAAAAATTCTACATTTATTTTGCAATAGTTTTCCAACTTTGTAGTTTTGACTTTTTGACTTTTTGTGTGCTTTTTTTAAAATTGTATTTACCTAACATTCACCATTCTTTTTTTTTTTTTTTTGTATAAAAATTGGATAGGGATTGCCATTCCAAAATATAATAAATGAATTTTACTCTGAATTATTCTACTGGAATAAATGATTTTTTTTTATGATATTGAGATGTACCTGGAGTACAATGATATTATTTAGACCCACACACAATAGTTAGATTTTTTTTTCTACTAGCCACACCCTTCAATAACAAGTACAAGTACAGGAAAGGGAATGTTTTTCCTTAAAACGTTTTGAATATTCTCAAATCCTGACATTATACGCGACTTTCAAAATGCCCCTCCGCCCCTCTCTCAAATATCATCTCCTGAGACCGCCCCCGAGTGAAATGTAGGCTAAATAACAGACACATTCATACAAATCCTCCTCCAAACATATCTAGAGTATTTTTAGACATATCCACTGACTGCGCCCGACGGCTCTCTCATCTCGGTGATTCAGTTAGTAGGAAATCTTTTTGCAGGGTGGGGGATAGCACCCTGCATTGATTCGGGGTAGCTATGATGCTGTTTTAGAGCGCCAGAGAGTTGGACTGGCATTGGGTGAGGAAATCTCAGTTCTGGGGTTTGTTTTTTTGTTGGCGGGAATAACCAAGCAGGAAAATGTTGTGCTACATCGGTTTGTGGCGAGGATGCGCATGTGTGTGTGTGTGTGTGTGTGTGTGTGTGTGTGTGTGTGTGTGTGTGTGTGTGTGTGTGCGTGTGTGTGTGTGTGTGTGTGTGTGTGTGTAAAAAGGACACTCTGATACTGCCTACCCTTATCTTTTTTAAATCAATAGGCCTCCTCACAACTGATGTAACTCTGGGCTGACTCAGCCTAATTATCCCCCGGACGACCTTTAAATCATACTGGCTGCTACAATTAAATAGGGATTGCTGAAAAGTATGACTGCAAATGAAGTGGGGATTTTTGGGGTGACACAATAGAAGCAGGGACCCACCAATGAGTATTATGCATCAAGAGTGACCAGCCTAGAAATATTGATGAAACATGTCATGCACTCAAATTTTCGGGGGTTGGTACAATGGCAAGGAACCAAGTTCCGGTTGTCATGGCTAGCAGTATGCTTTTGGCAGTATGTTAAACTGGTTCACTCATTAAACAGCCTCTCCCTTGTTCTTCAGATGGCGGCAAAGCAAAAAACGATGACTGGAAGGAAGTTGTGAATTGGGCGTTGAAAATGAACAATGGATTGGAATTTTCCTATTCAAGTCAGAACATGTCATATCATTTTTTGGTCAGCTGTATCTGCATGGACAGCGCACATGCGGGAAAGCTACATACACGGTGACTTATGTCAAGGCGGCACTGTGGTCGACTGGGTCGCAGAGGTGCAGGGTTCAATTCCGGCTCCGGAATTTGCACGATCTCCCCATGCCTGCGTGGGTTTGCTACGGGTACGCCGATTTGCTCCCGCATTCCAAAAAACATGCATGGCAGGTTAATGGAACATTCTAAATTGTAGACTGATAAATGGATGTCAAAACAAATAGCGAATGCGGATGGTTGGTGTGAGACTGAACTCTAATAATAATCTAGACTTATCCGCATCATTCCATTTCCTACAAAGAAGACCAAGTGTTGATGCACTTTCCTCCCAAAGAAATAGTGTATTTATTTGTTTCTTCCTTCTACCAACTAACAAGAATACTCATTATCCAGTGAGCTCACCCATTTGGCGTGTCGGGGGAAAAAAACAGTGGCAAAACCTTTTATTTATGTAGATATGTTGTGCAGTAACAAGCCTGCATTTTTTGCAAGTGAGAGTAAGTCAGTTATTTAGCCCAAAGCATCTCTCGATGCCTTCGCCTGACCTCAAGAGTTGCTCATACAAACTCTCCACTGGGAAAAGTTATTGTTGTTCTTCAGCCAGACAATTTCGTTTTCAAACTTTTGAGAGCACGCACACGCACACACACACACACACACACACACACACACACACACACACACACACACACACACACACACACACACACACACACGCGCGCGCGCGCGCGCAAAAACGCGCACACACTGTATGACCAACTATGCCTTAGTCATTTCAGGTCTGTAATTGTTTTGGAATCATTTGAAGAAGAAGTGTCAGTGAAGCTGCCAAAGTAAGAGAAAATGCACAATTGGTTTGACACAATGAAAATAATTTGACTCTGGAGAACATTAATTAGATCGCCCCGTGTTTTTTAGGTAAGCCAGAGTGAAAGTGAGTGTTTGCTCTCTGTCGTTTACACCACTGCGGGACACATTTCTATCATGAAACTCTCTCATTAATTTTCCTTTGGATACCTCGTTTTCAGATTTGACGGATGTCCCTTTTGCTGCTTCTCTTCACGTTGTAAAGGAGGGACAGGTGAATCGTGCGACCTGCAGATTGCTGCGAATCAAGTATTTAGACAAACGGAGATTTGGGGGGCCTGAAGAAGTCTTTGTATGCAAGGAGCGAGTGATGACATTTTACAAAGTTCATTTATCAAGAGACAAAGACAAACTCAGCTCATGCAAATAAAAGTTAATCTACCAAACATGCTGTTTTTTTTTTTTTTTGAAGCAATATAAAAGATTCATCGTTCCCTGTTTGTCCCTTACAGGTGTGATTTAAAAAGAAAAAAAAAATCTGATTGTTAAAAACTTCTGCGTATGTTTTGGCCAATTTTTTTCCTGCCTAAAACTGATTGATTGTAATTAATTTATCCCAAAGACAATTTCAATTGGTTTAATTAATTGTATTTTAATTTAATTAAGAGCGAATGAGCATGCATTGTTCTTTTGATCATCACCGACTAATTTACATATTTTAGAAAGAGATTTGAGCTTGAAACGAGGACGATATCAAGCGCCAATAAAAATGTTGGTGTGTCGTATTCTTTTTCTGTTTGAGATTAATTAGTAGAAAGAGGAATGGAATGCAGAACAAATTAGATGCTAATGTCTCAAAAACAAAATGTATGATATTTTGGAAGAAAAGAAAAATTTTAAATGAGTGAGCGCCATTCCAGAAAGAAGGCGGAGAATAGTTGATCATTTATCGTGGGCTAAACACATTGACAGTCGTAAATAAAAAGTCTTTTGATAATAATAAAATGCTTTAAATTTCGTAACTGCCTTGCGATTGGCTGGCAACCAGTTCAGGGTGTACCCCGCCTAGATTAGAAAATGGATGGATGGAGGGATTTTGTACCTACCTAATTTTGTATTAGGTAAATGTCATTAGAGTTTCGTGTGAACAATAAGTGCTGAAGTTTTGTTGCAATGGTTGTTATGAGGTGTTTTTGTCATTTTTGTGGTTTGATTTGAATGTGTTTTTGTTTTTGTAATGGTCTACTCGCGGCGTCAAGATGACAACGGTGGATTTGGACTCCATGATGAATAGTGATGGACTCAGCCAAAGCTAATGGCGCTCCGAATAAAGGAAAAATTCAAATTGCTGAGACTGTTGGATTTGTGCGAGACCTAACAGCAAACATCGCACTTAAGGAAAATTGGTATAAAACAACAAAAGCTCATTTGACGACTTTTTTCTTTGAAATGACTTTTGATGCCATTTGACTGTCTTTTGCTTTTTCAGCGTGCTCGCAGTTCTTCTCGGTATAATGCCATTGTGGCAGAAAAAAAAAGCAGATTGTAGGAGGGGAGTCTGGTCGACAATGTTTAAGCTTGCTGGTGAAGCCCTTTGAACGCCTCAAGTTTAATGAGGTAACATAATCCTTTAAGATCACATAATCCTTTATTTGTCCTGCAGTGGGGGGAATTGCTCTTATTAATAAAACTCCTTCCTTTGACCTTTCCATGCGGACTCAACACAACAACAGACGCTGATCCAGCTCCTTCATCCATTAAGAGTCGGCCATTTGAGGTAGCAATATTCAAAAGAAAAATCAATGCGTTGCCACGGCGACAATCTATGTAGCTCCACTGCCTCTTCAGCCAACAACACATTGGTTTTTTTTTGTTTTGTTTTTTGTTTTGGTTTTTTTCATTTGTGATCCTTTGAGTTCCTCAGCCTCTCCAACATGTATGCTTCTTTTTTTCTTTCTTTTTTTTTTTCATGCTCAAAAGTAATTCCCAAAGGTTTTAATTAGAAAATGTTGGTGGATCGGGGCGTATTCACTTTAATAGAACAGAGCGATCCCCTGAGCCTTGTTGGAGGGTATTGCCGAAAGGCTTGCACTTTTTCCTCGGCAGCATCGGGGTTAATTGTGTTCACTTCAGCTTTAGCCGGCAAGTACCGTGTGGTAAAAAAATGGCTTTATTGCGATGTTGGCAAGTGTGCACGTGTTTCTGCTAAGAAAAAAATAAAAATAAAAAAAGCCCCCAATCAGGTGGATGCATCCGCAGCGCAGCACATCGGTTGTGTAATTACAGGCATGCAGAAGGGGCAACAGTTCATTAACATTCGAAACATTTTTGCAATTATATTTTAAATAATTTATCATTCTTGTAAAAATTTATTAATGATTGAAATTCATTATAGATTATTTCATAGTGAGGTGTGTGCGGTCCATTCATGACCACATAACTGTTAATTTCCCTATAAAAGGCTACTTTATATTTCAAAACTATGAAGTTGTTCAGGTTACGCACACTGAAAATATTACTTACAATGTAGAATTCTGCCTCATTATGCCTGTTTGAACTATCAGCCCTTTGTCATCTTGCCGAAAGTGGAGGATGACTTCAGCATTTGTTCGGCTGTACTCGGCTGACTTCATCAGCAATTTCCATTACTGGTGATGAAATAGCAAATAAACTCTCCCCACTTCCTTCTCAATTCTATTAATTTTTAAATAATTTTTTTCCATTTAAATGAGTCAAATGAGATGTTGTGGATTGTTCGCCCTTGTTGTATTGTATTGTTGTATATTTATTATGTGATCTATTAAGTCTGCCTGTTAAAAAAACACACACACACACACACACACACACACACACACACACACGCACACACACACACTACACTTCACTAATTATAACAGAAATGGAAAAGTTTCTTGAAAGGATTCTCCAAATAAATTGTGACAAAGCTTATTGATTGGTGTACGCCTTCCCTAGCAGATGTCTGCTCCCACCCCCTGCCCCCCCCATCCCCGGAACCATCAATATTCATTCCGAGTCCTGTTTTGACCACACTCCCACTGCATTTGAGCCATCCTATCCTCTCGAGCCATTTTCTCATGATATTCGTCTCTTGTTTTGTGGCAGACAAAAAAAAAAAAAAAATCACTGTCTGGTTTATAGCAGTTTTTATGCGTGTGAGTGCAGTGAGAGTGAGCCAACACTTTAAAAGTGGCAGGCTCTAAAAGCAAAAACAATAAGATGAAAGGCATTAAAAACATTGGGCAGAGCCTGAACTAAATCTCCACGGTTTCCTGAGCAGGTGGAACATCATCCACGTGACACGTAGTCATTTGATTGTTCACTTTAAAAAAAAAAAAAAAAAAAAAAAAAACGCCTTGTGCAAATGAAACATTGCAATGGAGGTTTCAAATGGGTTACTGGGAGAGGACACGATGAAATCAAGTACTCAGATTTTCATATAAGCCTACAAAAGTGCAGAGTCGTATCTTTTTTAGGATTAAAAATGCTTCTCTTTTGGGGCTGATGTCATCAAAAGATACAGCCATCTTGGAAATGAGACAGCCAGGACTCTGGAATCCAATCGTTAGTCTATTTGGGTACAGTCTTGTGGATTTCACTGCTACATTTTAAACAGCACCCTCGGAAAAACACATCATTGCACAATCGGGAGTCTTGCCACTGGGGTGCTGTTCGTCCCCGAGATTCTGCCTGCCACTTGGCTTACGACGTGGGAACATGTGTGTACCTTTTCGGCCCTGGGAGTCTAATACCGCAACCGTGCTGATTGGGTACATTAATGTTGATTGATTATCACTGCAGTGTGAGCTTGCGAGGTTCTGCTTTTGTACCCTCGACGTGTACAGCTTGGGCTCACACCTGCTCGCTCATTTCCATGACAGGAAACAGTGGAAACAGTTATCGTGGAGTCCATTAATTAGCCTCCGAAAGCTTGGACACATACCGGTACATATGTGGCCATGCACCGTGTGCAATCATTTTCTTTACAGTACAATAATTAGGCCTCTGGGGTATATGGTTATGAATTATGGCTGAAAGTACATATTCAGTTCTTACGAGCACATACTGGAAATATATACTGTATATATTAAAAATGACAGCCATTATTATAATTTATGTAGAATGACATGCTGGCTTTAGACACATGATTTGTACAGCTCCTTTTTTGGTACTGGAAATAATACAAACAGTTATCTTGGCGTCCAAAACTCGGCTAGATTAGTTCACAAAGGACAACTTAAGTGCGTAGATTTGGGATCAATTACCAGGAAAAAAAAGAAAGTCTTTCGTCCTACCTTTTGGCTTTTCACTGGCGAGGTACCATCGAATGTGTCTCCTAGATATTTGATTCTTAAAGCTTGGAAGCATACCTGGAAAAAGTAACCATAAGTTAACTTGGGAGTCCAACAGTATGAGTATTGGTTGGTTTGTTGGCCTGACGAGAAAGCACGTTACATAATTTGCATGTGTGAAACTTAAAAAGTAGCGAGCGCCGAAGCAGAAAGCTCATCTAAGAGAATAGTTAGTGTGCATCTCAGGCTTCCCACACAGGAGCAGAAGCCGAGAAACAATGGATGGCCGAGTCGAGACTTCCCGCGGTGCCATAAAAACCACATGAGCAGAACTGAACACTGACAATAAAGAAATAAAAATGGAATTGATGGGAGTGCTTTAACATTTCTTATCCCATTGACAGATTATTTCCACAAAAAAAACCAAAAAAAAACAGGTCAACAAAGGGAAGCGCCCCTGCTTGGCTCTTGGACTGATTGGATTGAAAGTGAAGGCTGTTTAAGCGTTTGTCAGGAGCGGAACGGGTAATGTCACTGTCCGACATATTGCAGATGCCCGAAAAGACACCGGCTCCACGTGCGGATTCCTATAATCTAAGTCATTATGAGACATAAATGAAAAGAAAGTGCAACCACCTCAAACGAACAAAGTGATTTCACAGATCACTGATGCCCTTTTCTGGCGACGGCAAATTAATGACAGCGGCATCATTTTAATATATATATTTTTTTCCCTCCCTCTAGTCCTCCTGAGCGCAATTGCACAGAGCATAAGGGCTTCGCCATCAACAAGGTGAAATCGTTTTCCTGCCTTTGGATGGGAAGTAAAGTGGATGGGGGAATTGATAATGGGATTCAGTTAATTGTAAATTAACAGAACCTTGTTAATAGGATTCTGTTAATTAATCAATAAGGAAATAAATCTTAAATTAACTCCCCTTTTCTCCACACCCCCACACCCGCCAACCCCTTTTGCAGCGCCTGTCGAACGATGTCGCGGGATAATTACCAGCCGGCTTTAATTGCTAAGAATTTAATCTGTAGCTCATCATTAATCAAAATGACCATCATGGAGGCAGATTGGCTTCACGCTCACGTCTTCATCGGCAGGTAGACTTACTAAAATAGAAGCAAATAAACAAAGGATCTGTGATGAGAATGACAAAACGACCATGCAATATAATAATGGTGTTTTCTATTTTTCTAGTGAAGCCTTTTATTTCAAACATGGAAACATTTTGGAAAGTAATTAAGTGAAGACAGGCGGGGGGAAATTAGCTTAATTCATGTCAATACATCTCCCATAGTCACCAAATTAAAGGATTTTTTTTTTTTAAATCATCAAGTGAAATGGTTAGCAAAAGTATAAAACTTGCCCTTCTGTGATATAAGTGCAGCTCTGTTTTGTAAACTGAATCGAGGGCCATCATTACATTTGTATTTTGTTGCTTTTGGAGTAAATACATATGTTATGCTAGTTGTTCTCGCTCTCCTGATTTAATTATAGACGAGAGCTGGTGCCTGAGGGACACAATTGAGTCGTGAGTCAAAATGGCTGTCGTCATATGGGGAAAAGTTCTCATTTATCTCTTTCCCGCTTCGCAATTCTTTGTCGGATTTCTTTTTTCACAGTAAATAATAAAAAACAAAGCTAGACCCTAGGATATTATCATAAGTGGATGCTAGCATATCACGAGTTTGCTTGCTAGCTAACTAGCTAACTATCGAATACAGACATAGACGATAGAGACGTAAAATATAAATAAACTCCGCCTTGGGTGTGGTCCTGAACAGTAAACCAATTCAAGTCAGTGGACTAAACTTCATATAGTGACTTAATGTCTCTCATTATTGTCACAATTTTTATTTCATGTCTATGGATTTGAACGATATATCAATGACCAAATATACAACAGGCTTAATACAATTAAAAACCTTTGTGTCTCCTTCAATATCTTTTGCGCCTCCTGAAGCACTGCACAAGACAAAAAGTAGCTAGACCCACGCAAATTAGCCTAGCCTTGTATACGTAGCCTATTAGACGGACGGGTTGACTGAATAATATTTAGTGAACTCTCGCTTGCTAACCAAGTACGCAAGGGGAATAGAAGAGCTATATCTCAACTACACATCTAAATAAATTCTGCACCCCAAAAAACGCTTTAAACCTGCTTGAGAATGAAAAGATTTTTACTTGTCTGATCAACACCGGGGGGTGCTGTATGGCATGTCTTTAATGAGTCATTTTGTTGTTGTTCTTCTTCTCTTAAAGTCATTATGCGAGGAATACTGTATATAAAGTACTGGGCATGACCCCCCAGTTTCCAATCCAGTGGACCTTAAAAGTGGATTGTAAAAATGACTGCGAGCTTCGAGTGTCGTTTGGATTACTTTGCTCCATCAATACACGAGAGCTAATTCCTAAAGACACGCTTTTAGGATGTTATTGAAGAGGCAATCGGAATCCACATGAATTCCTGCAAGTGATGCACTATCCATTATCCCGCGGCTCGGGCTAACTCTGTGAATCTGCATCAATACAGTCGAACGTCGCTTTGCAACAGTTGCAAGGCGTGAAATTTAAACGGCGTTCTCATCTCACCGCGACGGCCCGAGCCCTCGGTGCTCTCGCTTCTGTTGCCAGGCTGCCAGTTTGAATAAGCCTTTTATTTTACACCAGCACAGACAATACGGAGGTGTGAGGAGCGGACGTTTGGCCCCTTGTGTAATATTAGGTGAAACTATAAAAGAATAAACGTGTGATCACAGTATAAAAAAAAAAAAAAAATCAATTTTGATTGGAAGCTGTCAGACAGGTATTGATTTCAAGGGGACATATGATGTCAAATTGAATTTTTAATGGCTTTTGTACAAATACTTGGATGTCTGAAATATCTACACGCCCATTAAGTGTGAAATTGAACAAAGACACACACAACTCTAATGAAGACAAGCGCCATACTGTCAAAGATGGAATGGATAAATTGAGAAGGAGTGCATATTCAGTATGTTTTTCATCGGCCCCAAACCTGTCCCACCACTGTAGAAAGTGTTTTGCCAGTCACCTAGAGGGTTGACTGTGTGTGTATGTGTGTATGTGTGTATGTGTGTGTGTGTTTTGCCCCAAAAGTTTTGTCTAACAAGAGTTCCGATGACAGCTGGGCCTCCTGCGGGAATTCCACTTGGAAGCCGCAGGCTTATTGAAAGTCCTCCCGGGAGAGGGAGACGTGGAGGGCACACACTGTCGCCCAATTCAATGTGGAAAAATTGGCTTTTTTTTTTTTTTTTTTAAATGCAATGTAAAGCAGATTTCTGCTGAAATTTAATGGCTGTTTCCCCACCGCCGTGCATGCTGGGTTTTGATTCTGGTGCATGATAAATTGATTTGTGAGCATTTTGTTTTGGTTACTTCATTCAGTTACAGTACCAGATACAGTATATAGTTCATTTAGTTAAGTTTTAATTGCTTGTACAGTAAAAAAGATGGTGCTGTTACAAGGCAGATCATTTGTGTCATATATAATATCAATAATAATTTAAAAAGGGTGCGATGGCAGTGGATTGGTTAGCACGTCGGCCTCGCAGTGCAGAGGTACACGTTTTAAGAGAGGGGATGGACAGTTTTTCATTCACACTAATGTCTGAAATAAACAAGTTAGCATATTAAAAGGTGAGTGGTATCTTCTGATGTGAAAGTTAGTTAAATTAATGGTTTCAGTCTGAGCGTAAATTTACACATAAACTGACACTTGCTGGTGATCAAAACGTCACTCAACTTCACGATGGACTGTAAAGTCAATACGATTTGACATGTTGGATGCAATGAGCATTATAATTCAGGCATCATAAGTCAGGTACCCTTAACCCAAAATGAATGTCTCCGTGAGGAATCCATGTAAATCTAATAAGAAACAGCTCAGCCCCTAGAAACATGTTTATGATGTTTGTGCAAGCCGTAGCATGATTAAAAAAAATTTCAAGGCTCATATACTTGCCCTCATTTCTGTTACCACAGCCTGTATACTGTGCATGTACACAGATGTACATAACAGGTTTGTGGGTCAACACTCTACGCAAGTGATAAAGAATAACGGCTTTTTCAAAAACATCCATGAAGTAGTAACTACAGTTCGTTAATTCATCAATGGGTTAATTAATTTGTTTCGAGTAATCAGTGGTCAGAAGTAATTATCTAGTCAATTAGTGTTGGTTTTAGAAATGGTTGGCTTTGTGAATGGCACTTAGTAAGCAGTAGTAACCAGCCGCCTTCATTTTCAGTAGTAAATTAGCAATAGGTTCATTGATACAAGTTAGTTCATTTTTTAGCAGGAATTTGTAGTTAATAGTCACTGAAAGTTTGTTAGCTAGCATTGTTTGTTCATTCGTAGCAGTCATTGGTAGTTAGTTTGTATGTTAGCCGAATTGGTAATAGTGTGGTTAGTTTGGTGTATACTAGCTTTGTCAATAGTAGTTTGTAGTTAAAAATTAGCTTTGTTAGTAGTGCGGGTAGATGAACAGTTAGCTTTGTTAGTTTATAGTAGGCAGGTGTAGAACCAGTTAGATAGTTTCATTTGTAGTACTCTGTAAGATAGTTTTGTTAGTTTCATTTGTCGTACTGAACTGTACTTTATAATATTCTGTGGTAATTAGTTTATGCTTAGCCAGCTAGCTATTTTCGTAATTAGTAAGATCCACAGTTAGCTTTGTTAGTCAGAGGTAGTAGTCAGCAATAGTTTGTTTGAATGTATCAATGTACCAATCAATGTATGAAAACCCACCGGCGAGGACAAACCGCTTTTGACACATCACCCATTCACTATCTATTGTGATCGTCGGTCTCACGTTGACGACAACAGTTGGCTGGCAAAATCAGTACGGAGGGGTGTTTTTCACCGCAGCGTGAGATGACAGACCTGCTGTACAATATACTGGTTGTGAGCAGGAGAGAGCGAAGATGTTGTGATTGTACTCATACAGTATCAAAGGAGATGATACACACACGCTGCCTTCTTTGTGCTCATATCAGTATCAATATCAAGAAGCCCATTAAAAGTGTCAAGATTCGGGCCGTTTCACACCTGCAGAAGCAATTATTAAATCCAGTGCTCCTCATCTCTATTGTGTGTCATTGTTTGTGTCCCTCACTACATGATTGTCTTCTATATCACAGATTTTTACCTTGGTACCTGTCTTGGCTCTGGAATATATCTCCAGTGATAAACATGTTCACTCCATGTAATTTGAATTCATTTTTTTAAACTCACTAGGTAGTTATCAAAAAACAAACAAAACAAAAAACCCAGCTCCCGACACCCAACACGGTTTTATCGACACAAATTTGGGTGAATCTGTCTTACTATACCAGGACACGAGAAAATGTCTCAGTGACATATTCCCTGCAATTGAACAGGAAGTCAGCCATTTTCAGAAAATCCTAAGTCACATGTTTTAGTGGACTTCAAGTAGAGAATGAGTCCCAATCAGAAGCAGTTGTACTAGACAGGGATTAATACTATTAATTCGACATGTTTTTTAAAAATTATCTGAGTGTAATGCCATCCAGTGGCAGCGAGTGGAAGCAAGTTGAGGCTGTCAAACAGTTTCAGGCGGTGTGTCTCTGCGAATGAATACATATTGAATTATTAAAAGAACACATTTAAATGTAGATATCAGCCTACCTTTTTATTGATATTGCAGCCTTAATAAGGCCAACAAAAAGCACGATGCCGAATTGTAATTACCATTTAATGAGTAGAGAAGCCAAGCAGAGAGGCAGACAATTATGGGAAATAGCCACCGGGCAAGAATCAAGTGTTCAACTTCTTGCTACACACCTTCGCTCTTTGTACAATCTACATGTGCCAAGACAAAGTGTTATGAGACAAGGCGAGGAGGCACTTCCCTCAAGCGTTTGTCCATAAAGTCGTCGCTCCCCACACAGTCAGAAGAAGAAGAATAAAATATCAACAACACCATCTCACGCACATAAATAATGCATTGTTTGGAGCTCGAGAAGCCGACGTGACATCACAGAAACACTGCAGTTTGTTCCTGCTCTTGCACTACACCGAGACTGTTTTCGCACTTCTGTCAAGAGTTCACGTGGAAAAAAAAAAAAAAAGATGTGTGCCCGAGTGTGTGTTATTAATATTACAGTATATATTTTTGTGTCAGTGTACACTGCAACCCAAGCATTCTATCAGTTTTACTTTCACACAAAAGTTTTAACAAATGAAATAAAATAAAATACGATGGCGCATAACTGCATCACCGGAGCTAAAGGTCAGTCAGTTAATGACCTAGCTCATTGGGTCAAGATTTTGATCCACAGAGGGGTAAAAACTACTCATACTGATGAGTTCAAACTATTAAGAAATAAGTTACAAGGTGAGCTGCATACAGTAGCTGTATGAAAAAAAAAAATGTGCGAACTCCAAGGCAACGAACTGCGAAAACATTTCAAGTTGGGCAATTCCAACTAAACATTTTGCTGTTGTGAAAAACCGGCTTTCCTGCATTTCACAACAAAGAATTAACGGTTGGGCCCCCTTACGGAACCCCAAATTTAAAGATAGATTTAATAACAACTTGCTTACTTTGTTGCTCTAACTCACTTTGCGGCAATAAATGTTTTTCCAACTTAAAGGACTTTTTTTAGGCCCCATAACCTACTAATAGTTTTTCACAGTGTGGATTAAAAAATAAAAATGATTACTAATTGTATTACTAACAGTTTCTCAGAGAAGCGACTTGCCCCTTTCAGGGGTGACCTCTCGAATATGTTTGGCACAGTTTTTTACAAGCGGTGTTGGTCCACTGAGCCATCCGGCCGCTACCAACTTTGTCTCAGAATGTTACATTCAATTTACGTCAACGTCAGTACACTGAAAAATGACCATCGTCAGCTCCTCAGCTTGTCCAAATCCAATCTTCAACCCAAAATGCTGCGACAAAATAATGAACCCAACCTTGGAACCCAAATCCACAGCTGCCCAGGAAGTATCTTAGGAAAACAAGCCGGTGTTTTTTTTAAAAATGTGTATGTTGATGACCTTTGACCTCCTCTTGCCTATTAAAATGGATAATTCTGTTTGACTATTGCAAACAAAAGCCTGTATGCCCTGTCAACCGTTGTGGAGAAAAAGTAGAGACCTGCGTGCGTTTGTGAACCGAGCACTTTGTCTCAGGAGTTGCACAGGAGGACATAATGGATGCAGTTTCACCCGCATGCCATAAAGATGACATTCACTCACTTTGACTGCAGCCGGCGAGAAAGCAGGCGAGCGTTCTCCAGGGGGCGAGGGGACCATAACGTGGGAGCTCTCGCCTCTCGAGCTGCTTGGTGACCCTCTTCGCGACATTAATGTTCATTACCGGCTAATGTGAGGCAAAGTCGCCCAGATGGCGCCGCTTGTTATTTGTCACCGCAGGCTTCGCGACCTGTAAATAAGACCCCGTTGTCAAAAAGCTGTGTTGGCACCCGTTCTCTTTTGCGCATTTTTTTTTTTAAAGCTACTGAGAAATAAATGTAATGAGTTTTAAACGGGGTAAACACCACGGCACCAGCGGGTCCAACAAGGCGGCGTGAAGTGGACCCTTAGAAGTGGCGCAATAAGCTCGATTAAGCCGGTAATGATGACACAACGGCTGCTTAAAATGACAGCAGAGGATCTGTGAGAATTAGACTTCTGGCGCCAGTAAAAGTTTGTGGCCCCATCATTTCTGATCACACTCGCTTTGACACTTCACTGCAGGCAAAAAGACACACACTCGGAGTTGACTCACGGAGGTCCATTAAAGGGCTCGGTTCAAGCCACAAGTGTGACGTTCTCGAGATGTGACAAAAGCATTCTGAAATGAGGATTCGTCATAAAAGCACGCTTGGCTATTTGTCGGATTGATTTATTCGTGCAAAGGGAAATGGTCCACTTCAACTACTACAATGAGCTATCGGCATATGAAGTAATGGCATAATATTTACTTGAACTATGAACACAAACTGAGGCGAAGTAAATGCAACAAAGATTTTTTGGTGCGTGTAGTAATACATTTATTTTGTTCGTAACGTCACACTCTTTTCTAGTAATATTAAGACTTTTTTTGTATCCCGACAGCAACATTACTACAACAGTTCGCACCGTATTGACCCCCCCCCACCCTCTTCTGACTTAAATTTTATGACTCTTGTCACTAAACCACAACTTCTGACTTGACTTCCCCGAACATGACAACTTATTTTCTTGTAATTCTTGGCCACAACATGCCTTCATTGGCGACATCCCAAGCATGCATTGTCTAGATCTGTTTTGTTTGTTTTGTTTGTTGTTTGTATCATTCCACTTCCACACTCACCTTAATATATCAATTCTGCACCGGCACAGGATGCTCCTGGTGGAAAAATCCTTGTGGAGACAGGTGGGCTTTTATTTACACGGTCCTAATATTGCATAATGCGCCTTGACAGGGGAGGGCGAAACGACGACACACACAACCCGCAGCCACGACAAGACAACCTGAAGAGAAGGGAAAAGAAAGCACAAGGCAAACAAGTCAGCCAGCAAACATCGAAACACGTGTGACAGGAAGGCGACACGACAGCAGTCGCGCATGATGAACCGAAGCGGGGAGCTGAAACATTTAGTAGAAAATACAAGTGCAAAAAAAAAAAAAAGAAGAACACACTCGCTGTCTGTGGGCCAAACTCAGTCTTGTAATGAAATGGGCTCAAAGTATTTTGTTTCTATACTTAAATAGAATTCTTAGAGAGCTGCACTTTCCTTCTTTAATCAGATTCGTAAAGGTTTAACGGTATAACACTCATCCTGACACAAACGAAGATGAGTTTCACAACCAAGCGACTCGGTAACCCGCAGTAATATTGGTCAAATTTCACAGACGATACAGAATATATACTCGTGAGGATTGTTATATTGTCTGTCTACATGTGTGTTGCACCGTTGGTGTTCAGGTTTTTTATTTATTTATTTATTTAGTTTTATATCTTTTTATTTTATGATTTCATTTTAGTAATTGCCTGGAACTGGACAGCCACCAGTGCAAGGATTGTTCTACAAGATCACATAACGATTACATTGAATTTCATCTTTTATTACAGCACAATGTTTTGTTAATCGTTTGAAAAGTTGTGATTGATATTCAAAGTCACTGTTGCGCAATTACAAAAGAAAGAGCAGTGTATTTAGTATGAAATGAAACATTCTGTTTTTTTTCCCATAACTTTAAAACACTTTGGTGGTCTGTTTTGTCTCCGGCAAATGCAGAGTACAGCTTTCACGACCATGCCAAACAAAAAGTGGAGTGGAGGTACATTGTTGCGACAACGCTCGTCGGTCTTGCCGTCTGTGTTGCAAATTTTCCATCATCTCTAGCGACTATTTTTCCCCCCCAAAAAAATAGTCGACCAGCAACAAATCAAGCAATGTTTTGGTTGTTATTAGAGACTTCGAGAGACTTTGTGACTGTGATTGTTGTTGAAAAACATCCAGCAGACCGTTGGCAATTGCGCTCTTTCTGCACCAGTTATCGTTTCTTCAAGAGTAAAAACTCGCTGACCTTTATGCTGTGCACCGCTTTGTTGTTGTTGTCAGTAAGAATAAAATCCAGTCGTTTTCAGTTTGGTCTTCGCAGTAAGAAAGAAAAAAGGGAAAATAACTACACGCGGCAATGTTTGGTAGCGGGGGTCGGGATGCTTTTTGGTGTCTCGGCCTTGGCGGAGGTTTGCAGTCTGATTAAATGTCACTCTGCTGGCACTTGAACGACGTTGTTGGGAGGATGAGAAAACGTTTTCAGCGGGTGAAGTCTGGGCTTGAAGCTTTGAGATATTACAACAGCTTCAAAACCATTTGAACCGCACTGGGCTCGTTAGGAAGGAGACTAGCAACTTTGACGTGACCGCAAACAGTCCGGCTCACAAACTAAGACCTCTGACTCTGTCCCAGAGTTGTTTGGGGATTTCAGAGTTAACTCCATTGCTCAAATAAGTGTTTAACCTTCTGTACCGATGTCCAGAAATACAGAAACAAATACATTAAAAATGAACTCCAAAAGCTCTGCAATGTCAAAGGACATAGTTCAGGGGTGTCAAATTCGTTTTTGTCACGGGGCCAATTTAAAGTTACATCTTCCCTCAGAGGGCCGAATTCATGTTTAATCATTACGTAGTATTGTTATTTGTACACAACAAATTCATGGATTACTAGTTTTGAAATCAGTCAATTATATGTTTGTTGTTTGTTCACTTATTGTTCAAGTGAGCGTAAACAGGGTCAGAAAGTTATCGTAAAATCTCAATGTTATTTATTACACATGACAATTTGACATTTCGGTAGAAATTTTAGAAATGATCACGGAAGTTGACACACATGATCTGCTTTCGTGGGCCACATAAAATGATGTGGCGGGCCAGATCTGGCCCCTGGGCCTTGAGTTTGACACATGTGACATAGTTGAAAACAAAGGAAAATGTCGCTCTCTTTATGGCTTAGTTTTCGATTTTTTATTTTTATTCTTTTTATTTTGTAAACCAAAATATTTGTTCCACTTTGGTTGCAGTTACAAGGAAAACCGAATTCAAGGTAGCTCTTGAATTTTTGTCCGTCTGAGACGCTCACACGAGTGCACGCTAGGTAAACGACGAGCACAAAACAATCAACTCCGCATTAATTACGTTGCGACTACGTTTCCTGTGACAACACCTTCACTGCTCTCGGGTCCTTTCTGGAAAACCACAGGAGGCCCACGATCACCCCCGCTGTCTGGCCACTTAAAGGTAAACTCGCCCGTTAATCCAGACAGCGTCCTGCTGAGCCTCACGTCAACTCATGTGAGTGCGGGAACACGCCCGAGCTAATCCTGCTATCAGTATCGCAGCACGACGGCAATAGCCAGGTACTTTGATGCAATTACCCAACTTAAATGGGTAAAGTTGAGTCATTCTGATAAAAGACCCCGGTTAATGCTAGGACAAACATCTCCACAGGTTCTCTGCGGGAAGCCCTGGTCAGGGCAAGCGATGTGAAATGACACCCAAGCATTTGCGTGACAGAGCGCCAATTGTTTCGAGACGGCCTTCCATCAAAGCATGACTAATCTGAAGAAAAGAGGCGAGAGAAAGGCTCCCAACGAGCCAGGAAATGTGATGCATCTGGCCGCGGCAGCGCTGCCAGTCTCTCCAGCACGGCCACGTATTGCGGCGGGGGTTGCGACTGCGCAGGAAGCGGCCGAGCGCTGTCGTGGTCCTCCCCTCATGTTGCGCGGGCAGCCTAATGGAGGGTTTGTTTGCTTAATTCAATTAAAACCGGCTGCATCACTGCGAATAAACTAATTACTGAGCGCCCATTTGTCGACACGGGAACGGCATCTTGGCCTGTTTTCACATTAGTGCCATTTAGTCCCTTTTAATTGAACTTCAACTCCTTTTCACCCTTCGATTGGCCAAGTCTGAGTACGGTTGTCCAACTTGGGCGAAATGTAGAGGTGGGAAGTGACAAAGTAAAAGTGATTAAGATAAAAAAATTACAAAAGTAGAGATTTTTTTTTGCTTTCTTTTATTATTTATTATTATTATTATATTTTTTCACTCGTTGCATTGAACTGTAACATTACTCTCACAAAATCCAAGTGGGATTTTTTTTTTTATTCACTCCAAAGGCAAATTAACCTTAATGCACTTAACTGAAGAACTTGTATGATCAGATCGAGAAAGAAACAAGAAAGCATCACGTTGGCTTGACCACTTGTGCCTCAAATTTGTCAAGAAATGCTCCGTGTTCATCTTAAGAGGACGCGCGCGGATTGTCTAAAATGCTCGGAGTTTAAAAGTCAATCCGCAGACACCTCGTTATTATTTCCCCTGTCAGTTAAGGTGCGATTGGCTTTGAAAGATTCATGAGTAAAGTTTGCGTGTTTAATAATTCAGAGATGAACCTTTGAGAACGCTGCACCTCGGGCTTAGTGCACTCAGAAAAGACTGCCTTTCTGTCTTGCGTCTTCGACATCCACATATAATTCCATTTCTGCACAATCGCAAGTACTTCTTTTGACTTTTTTATTCATTGCATTTGGGCCTTGAGTGTACACGCAAACTGTAACTGGAATGTTATTCTCTTACTGAAATCTCCTTCATTTGATTTACCCTTCTGGAAGATTTTAATACTAAGGGTATTCCATCATTAATGTTGACGAGATCAAGTAAAAAAAAAAAAAAATAGTATCTTAGTAATTGTTCCAACCTCTACATCGGGACACGTTGTACTTATTTATTTATTTATTTTTCATAATTGACAACAGTTTCCGGATGTCTTAATAACATGTCTGCGACATACTTTCACAGGATCATGAATCACCGCATACATAAAACACTCGATTTAACCTTATTTTTTTTTTCATTTTTCGCTTAGCTCCTGAGGAGAAAAAAAAACCACATTAATTGTAGCTCATCGCAAGATTTGGCCAAACATTGCAAGATTTGTTTTTATGTGCTTTTATTTCCTTTTGTTGCATCTCTCTTACGTTTATTATCAAGTGTGATATTAAAGATTAACGAACTTTGATTAGCCTCCATGTTTTCGGCCAGCAACTGAACTGGACAATTACAGTTGATTGGTTCAGTTGATTTTAGCCATAATTGCTCGTTTTTTTTTCTTTTACTTTTTTTTTTTTTAAACAAAACCAAACTCTATTTGCTGTTTAAAAATAAAAAAAAAAAAAAAAAAACACTCCGCGAAAACCACCACCATTCCCCCTTGGATGGGCCGAGCGGTCAGAAGTGAGAGCAGGCGTCTGGCGGCTCGCAGCGGTGCAAAATGTCAGAGGTCGTCGCGGTGCGGCGGAGAACATTCGGGAGCTTTTCGAAGGGGAAACTGAGGACATCTAGGCAGCCTTCCAACAGCCTTCGCGGCCCCGGGGGCGAAGGGAACGGATTGCTCCAATTACAGCCAACCTAACGCGCCGCAGTCGCCCAACTGACACTTACAACGCTCGACTGGAGAGGACTTTGGAGGCCGACAGACTTCTTTACGAGCACATTATGGTTCGGATCGGGCGTGCCCAAGCGCCAGAATGGAGGTGAAATCATTTTCCGATCCGCTTGATCCTCACAAGAGTCGCAGGGGGTGCTGGAGCCTATCCCAGCTGTCTTCGGGCCGTAGGCGGGGGACACCCTGAACCGGTTGCCAGCCAATCGCAGGGCACACAGAGACAAACAACCATCCACGCCACACTCACAGGGACTCAGGGACAATTTGGAGTGTTCAATCAGCCTGCCATGCATGTTTTTGGAACGTGGGACGAAACTGGAGTACCCGGAGAAAACCCACACAGGCCTGGGGAGACCATTGCAAACGCCACACAGGGAGGCCTGAGCTGGAATTGAACCTCTGCACTGTGAGGTCGACGGTCTAACCACTGGATCACCGGGCCGCCTTGATCATGGTCATTTTTCCTAAACCGAGACGACTCTGCCACGAGTGCAGTTGGTCCTGACTGTTGGTTCCACAAGCTTGACGGGCATAGCGGCGGCAATTAAGGGGGTTTAGTGAAAGGTCATCTGGTGACCGAATCGATCTCTAGCGGTTGTTTTCGATGCACTATCTTCAGGGTTGGCGCCCATGAATCACCAAGTAACATCACTCATCTGTCTCGGACGGACACCTGCTTCTGACTTGATGTTCAATTTCAAGGCTTGTGTTCTTGAGACCTTTTTTTTTTTGTGTGTCCTGTTACCACACACAGGGTCACCCAGTTGTGTATGCATGATAAAACTGGTGTCCAGGACTGATTTCTATAGCTGGAGTTATCCATCTTCACTGTAGCGGTGCTGCTTTTGAAGCTTTCCTTTAGCTTGTTTTGCATTGTTTCTTTGCGGACGGGTTTCCCCACCCCCACCCCTCCCAAACCTGGCTGATATATCTCCGTGGGACTGCAGCCAGAGTTGACCGTTGGCTCCGAAAGCTTGACGAACAGAGTGGAGGTAACTAAAAGGGTTTAGGGAAAGGTCATCTGCAACCAAAATCAATCTCAGCCAATTGTTTCTAACTCGTATTTTCAGCGCCTGCCCGTGAATCTCCAGAGCGCCGAGAGTTATGCTTGGACTTGGGCCTAAATTGGCAGAGACAAGTACGGCGTACCGAGTCGGGAGCGTCGGGAATCACCTTGTTAATTGAGAGGCGCACTTGAGAGATTGACTAATTGATCAAGGCCTTAGCTGAGCTGGATTATTCATGGCTACAACAGCGCGGCGGGAGGAGCCTTGTCAGCGATGATTCATGCGTCTCCTCAAGAGTAGATCTCTGCGGTGTCTTTTGTTCAAAGATGGCGAGGGCCTGGGAGGGGGGAGGGGTGCGTATCATCAGCACCCCACCCCCCTGCGCCTCTCCCTCTAAATCAGACTTTTAAAAAAAAAAGTGAGGATGCTGTTGATAGCTTGCCACAAATGATGCAGTGTCGGGTGTGGGTTTGGGTGAGGGTGAGGGTGACCCTCCCCCACCCCCCCGCCCAGGTCCTCCGAGCATCACCGGGGCCCGGACGCCGGCGAGATGTATTGCAGTGCCGTAATGGAGGCAGGCGGGGACCATGAGTCGGAGCGAGAAATGTCTCCATCACACAGATCACGCCCCAGTGTGTCATTGTCTGGGAGAAACGAAATGTGTTGGTGTTGTGCCGAGGATTATAAATGAAGGCGAAGGCTGAAATATGTCGGACGGGGAGGCAGGATGACGTGTTTGGGATGACTGAAGCGCTGGGTATAGATTGGGGAAGATGATGGAGGAGGAAAAGTAGTTGGACAGCAAACTAGTTGAGGCTAAATCAGTCGCACCAAATAGCGTAGTCAGGCTCCTCTTTCATATCCTCCTAAATGTTCAGTAACGTTCTTCAAAGCCCAAATTAAACTCATAATGCATTAAATTGGTTGAAACAAGACTGCAGTTTCCAAGGTTACAATGGATAGCTTTTTTTCTTCTTTTTCATGATTATAAAAAAAAAAAAAGACAGTGTGATCAAACTTAGAAATCTGTGAACTTACAAGCTACAGTCGCGGCCCGGTGGACAAGTGGTTAGCGCGTCGGCCTCACAGTGTGGAGGTACCAGGTGAGATTCCAGCTCCGGCCATCCTGTGTGGACTTTGCATGTTCTCCCCGTGTCTGCATGGGTTTTATCCGGGTACTCCGGTTTTCTCCCACATTCCAAAAACATGCATGGCAGGCCGATTGAACACTCTAAATTGCCCTAAGGTGTGAGTGTGGGCAAAAACGATTGAATGTCTATGTGTGCCCTGCAATTGGCTGGCAACCGGTTCAGGGTGTCCCCCGCCTACTGCCCGAAGACCGTTGTGATGGGCTCCGGCATGCCCCGCAACCCTTGTGAGGATAAAGCAGATCAAAAAATGGATGAATGGATGGACAAGCTACAGTCCACTAACTGACTCGGTCCTATTGACATCTCATGGGGATTAGATGAACACGCTTCTCTCTCATCTTTATTTGGGGCCATATTCATGAAACTTCCAAAAAAAAGTTAATTTGTAGGCTTAATACATCCAAATTGTAGATGTGAGAAGAAATATGAAAAATGAACAAAATCCAACTAAATTCCCATGAGACTTAAATGAGCGGAATTCACTTCAAAGCCACACAATGTGGGGCATTTTTGAAAATTCAACAAATCCCAAAATGTATGAGGTGGTTTGATTTTTTTTTTTTTTTTTTGGTAACATATCGGGTACCTTATTATGATGTCAGGTTTTGGACAGGTGTTATAGCGGTTTAGCCACCGTGTGAATGTTGCTCACCATGGTCCAAGGAAGGCTCCGGGCGTTTGTGTGAATGCTCAGACGCATGGAAAATTAGAGGTAACCTTGCTCATACTGTCCTTAAAGTACCTAGCTTTGTTTTGATTTGGTCTTTTTTTTTTTTTCTCGGAGTGGCGAGGCTCGACACAGCGCGCTGACGACGAGCAAAAGCAAAGATAAAAGTGCCGCGTGCATAAGTCCTTCCGCGGAGGAGGAAAAGGAAACCAAGGAATGTCTTTGTCCTGTCTGCGTTTAAGACTCCATTCCAGGTGACTAAGCATGTGCGCTTCTTGGGCTTTGAAGAATGATAGCGTCTGGTGACGGCGATGACGGAGACTTTCCTCCTGCACGGAGCGTCAATGTGACACATTGCAGGATGGAGTGGAGGAGCCAATGAGAAGGCAACTCATTACCGCACGTCGGCCAGGAGGGCGACATCATCAGTCAGCTCCTCAGCTTTCCAGATCAATACCATGTCATTACCTGTTGGCGCGCCTCTGCATACCCGGAAAGACAGGAATGGGTGCGGGGGATCATAGGCCTCTCTCTCCTGCCTTATTTATGGTCCATTTGTTTGTGTCGGGTCACAGGTGCTGCCAAAAATGAACCGGCTTCCAACCTCAATCGAATCTGCACCGTGCGTCCCGGAGGACGCATTTGACCCCCCCACAAAAGCGAGCGTTTTGAATTCAAGTTTCCGCTCAAAGGACGCCAATGCCGACCCACTTCGAAGTGTGCCAAGGTCAGACTCACAAACTGAACAAATAACAGCGCGGCGAAAACATTCCCCGGCTCAGTCACTAAGCAACTTCTTCTTGGCCACTTTACATCTGAATATTACTAAGCAACAAGTTGAGAGACTGCAATGCATTCATCTTGATGAGATACAATGATCGGACCATTAGGATTTAGGGATGCAGTTAGGCTTGGCGTTAAGGGTTCGTGAAGCGACTCTGGAGCCTACGGAGAAAGGGCGCTTGGGGGGGGCACTGGGTCAGGGGATGGGGGTCTCATGCATATTCTGGACCCCACCATTCCTGGGTATGCGCTCACAGTTTTTTCTACCTGTCGTCTTGGATTCCGAGGGTCGGATTTGGAATGTTGAAAGGAACCCCCAGAACAACCCCCTAACGTTTGGGGTAGGATTATCGGTTGTCGGTTTAGTGCCCGAAGAGGGGCAATAAGCATTTGGAGTCAAGGTTACCTAAAAAGCTGCAACAAGTATTTGCATGTGTTTCCTGACAGTATCAATCTGTGCACAACTACCACTGTTGTTTGCACTCTCATCGCCTTTCTCATACCCAAACCGGAATATCTGTAATACTGTACCAGTTAAGTTCAACTCGACTGCGCGACTTAAGGCAAAACAGTATATAATCATGAAATAAACTTAGATTTTTGAAAAAATATGTGTCAAGTCAATATCGCAGGTCATTTTTGTGGGAGCAAAATGCCAATACTGTAGACGGCAGCACCGCCTGCAATAAATAAGGCCCTTATGTTTTATAGGCTGGTGGTATACTCCCACAGACCCCCCCCACCCCCCACCCCACACACACACACATTTCATGACGGACAGTTGTACTGCAAACCACAAGCGCGATAATCAACATATGGTTGATTTCAATCCCTCTCGACAGTGTCAATCAAGCCTGTGGAAAGGCTGATTGTTTGATACACTTCTCGGATTGACCGACCGTCTACTTACCAGGGAGGAGCACTTGGCTGCCACAACACTGCACTCTGCTGGTAAACAAACTTCTCCCGCCACACACAACACACTGACATGACATCAGCGTGAATTGAAATATTTGCATGTGGATCGGGTGGCGTCAATCACCTCCTTTCCCGCCCGCGTGTGCCTTTAGAAGAGAAGAGAAGAGCACAGGGGAGAAGAATCAGAAAAATTGCTCCATCTTGCGTGACACCCCTGCATGATGCTCCACTGTTTGACGCATTGACAAAGCAAAGAGTGCTTATTAGATATTATCACACATTTCTGCAAACTATTGTACTTATTAAAATATCTTAAAAGAAGTGCAGCACTGAGATTCACTTTGAATTCAGTTGATTTGAGAATTGATTTAGATTATCAGGTCATATGGAACATTTTCTTAAAAAAAAAAAAAAAAACATCCTTCTAAATTCCTAAATTCTCTTGACAATTGTACGACTGTGCTTCAGTTCGAAGCCAAATAAACTCGTGATTCATTTAACTTAAGCGCCGATCCCACTTGGGCGGCGACGTTTTGGCAAAGGCAGCAAAATGCGCATTCACGTCAGGGTTCTTGCCAACGGTTTTGCCAACGGTTTTCATTGTGACTGCTTTTTTCTGAAAAAAAAAACTGTTAAATTCTCATGAGAACTGCATGAACGCGATTCACTTCTATGCTAACCTAACTTTGAACGCCTTTAATCTAGGTTTGGTGAAAACATCGTAGCTGGATTCCCGGGACAACAAACATGCACACTTTATCAAAAATCTACTCCGCTTTATTTGATATCGTTCATTCACAACAGCCACAGCTGTAAAAAAAAAAAATAAATAATAATAATAATAATAATAATAATAATAATAATCATAACGTGGCATAAAGTGGCTCTGCTAGAGCATATTAAATTATATTTGCATGCAGATCAAGAGATCTTTTCCTTCGCTTGCATGGGGGTAAGATTTTGAAAAATCTTCCGTCTTGTCCCGGAAGCCAGTTCACAGCGTGAAACTTATGCGCCATCCTCTACCTTTTAGCAGTGGTGACTCACTGCATTTCAGAACTTGGTGTAGATTCTCGCGAACCACTGAGCTCTTACCTCTTCAAGGAAGACGATCTCCCTGTGGAGCGGGTGCTCGAGATATACCCCAAATTGTGTTTTGAGATGGGCGCACCCTTTTTTTTTTCTACCCAGGATCAAAGTTATCCTAAGTCGCCTTCCGGCTCGCAGCTCAGCAGTGTGGTGAATGCTTTTTATCTTCACCTTTTCTCTGCTCACCTTGTTTGGCCTTGTGCCTTCTTGTTCTTGCAGATGGAAAGTCAAAATGGAGGTGGACCGGGTGCGGGTCCGGTTACCCGCCAAATGTAGGGGGGCTTTTTTGTTTGTTTGTTTATTTTAACTCGCCAAGTATTGATGCATGCATTACCGCCAAGCCGTGTGCTCCTAATCAAATGTGACTGTTATCAAGCGGAGAGCGAGGCCCCGCCGACTTACCGGCAGCGGCCTCCTGGTTGAAACAGCTGTTTCGGCACGAATTAAAGGGGAAGTAGCAGGTGTCACCTGGGCGCCCACCGTGGGGGTGCGTGGGGGCACACCTGCTTGCGTTCATTTGATCCGAAATGCTTCGGACAGATTACGGCGCGGAGGTGAGCCAAGCTGGCGAGCACGCCATCACCACCGCCATCTCAAACATCTGAAAGTGAGCGGACCTGGAGTGTGTACGTGTTCCGGGAAGATAATTGTGTGCGGTGAAAGCCTCCTGAGGCCGTAAAGGCAGCTTGTTTCAAGATGGGATGATTTCACAGGACGTTTAACTTTACACCTCTCATTTGTTACCTCTTCGGGGTATTACCGAAATGTCCATTAAGGGGGATTCCGAGGAAATGTGGCAAACCCTTCACCTCCGCCTCGCTTTTACGGGAGTGTCAATTGGCCCCGGGGTAGAAATGGCAAGCGGCTTATGGGGGGTGTGAAGGTATTAACGTGGACGTTCTACGGTGCTGGTTAACTTCCAAGTTGTTCTAACGGAAAATATAATTTTCTCAAATGGAGGAAATGGAAAGAGAAAATATCGCCATCGTCCAACCATTTGAAAGGGAAGTTTGCAATTTTCAAGAAAGCGTTTTTGTCCATCCATCCATCCATCCATCCATTTTCCGATCCGCTTAATCCTCACAAGGGTCGCAGTGGGTACTGGAGCCTATCCCAGCTGTCTTCGGGCATGGGGAGAACATGCAAACTCCACACAAAAGGCCGGAGCTGGAATCGAACCCGGTACCTCTGCACTGTGAGGCCGATGTGCTAACCACTCGATCACCGGGCCGCCAGTGTTTTTGGTCATCTTTGTTAAATCTCTCAGTATGATCTGACAGGAGCACACGAGTATTTTTTTGGGGGGGGAGAAATTAAAACCATTGTGGGGGTACATGTAGTTTTTGCTATCACTATTAACAAACATTACGAAAAGGTTTCCCCCCACCACCCTTTAAAAATCGGAAGCGCACAAAAAAGAAAAACAGACTTTCGTGATTCTTAGCGCTTCCCACTGCCTGGCCGAAATCACGCTGCTGCGCCCCTGTTGCAACGTTGGCTTTGTGCGGCGACAATGCATTCATTTCATGAGTCAACAGGCAAAGGCCTGGCAGTTTGCGCGCAGCTAAACAGTGCTTAATTGGATTCTAATCCATGGCAACACCGCAGCAGGCTTGTTTCCATCTTTTATTTCAGCAGCACCTGGAGCGTAATGGTGCTGATTACATCCCACCCGCGGTTTGGCGCCCAACGTTCCCCGCCTCCCTCCCAGGGGGCACTGTCACGGTCCACGCTGTCCTGAACAGCTGCAGAGTGGGGTTTTTTTCTTGTTGTTGTTGAGGGTCAAAGAGAAAAATGTTCTTATGAACCTAATTAATTGTTTACTGCACAAAGCAGTCCAAAAAGGCTCCGGGAAAGATTCTCATTCGTGGAAGCCGAACATTAACGATTAAAAGTAAATTAAAAAGATAGAGGGGAAAAAAAGCTACAGGGTGAACTTGGCCCAAAGGAACAAAAAAAAACACTGCATCTCATTTAAGTCTAGAAATAATGTGGAAACTTTTTTTTCTTTTTTTTTTAACTTTCCCTCATACAGTTTGTGGCATCAGTTAGTTTCAATATATAAACACACACCTCTACTTTCCATATCCTCCAAGTGAGTTGTTTGCTCCAAAATCAATTTGCTGAGTTGTTTTGACTTGCAGCACAGGTGTCAAACTCAAGGCCTGGGGGGCCAGACCTGGCCCGCCACATCATTTTATGTGATCCACGAAAGCACATCATGGCGCATCAACTTCCGTGATTCTTGCTAAAATGATTACCAAAAAGTGTCATGTGGATGTAACAAATAATGTCTTTGAAATTTTAACTTTTTTTTTTTTTTTGCTACCCATTTTACAGTAACATTGTCCATTTCAAGGTAGAAAAACTTCAAACAAGTATTGAGGGTTGCCATTTGACGGCGACAACATGTAGAGCGCCTGAGGAGAGCGTGGGCCTCCTCCCATGTCAACATAGACAAAAGGTCGCGAGCAAACAGCGGCAGCCCCTCTGACCCCCACGGCGTCTTACA